>NC_056728.1:1791329364-1791567469 GCF_019279795.1 Protopterus annectens | reverse complement strand
TTAAAATTCCAGCTATGCCAGGAGAAGTGTGGTAGTGGATGTGTAACATATGCCAACACAGCTAACTGGAATTTTGTAAAGAATTATATGTCATTTGCACATCACACTGATTTGTACAGATTTTTGTGTTGAAAAATGTATTGGTAAAGCTGCTTTTATTAAAAATGTACCAACAGTGTGCCCTGCTGGACAGGAAAAGAAATACACGTATTATTGTAAATGTTTAAATGTATAGGCTTTAAGCCGATACTGAAAGAGAAAAGGTTAATCTCAAACTATGAAAATAATTTGAAATTAAATTACCTCGTTTAGGCTATAAAGATTGTATCCTATAGTTCTCAATGCAGCCAGAAACAAAAAGTTTGTACTAGGAAGCTTCATGGATTGTCATTAGTGTGAACTAATTGCTATTCTGGAAGGGTGGAGCTTTAAAATTGTTTTATGACTTCCAGGAGCTGCAGCAGATCTTAGCAAGGGCTCTGTATATGTGTGTATTACTGACTGTGCTAAATGCTGACAGCTTCTAACCAATGGGGGAAGCATGGGAACCAGAAGTCTGATGACCAGATGTCTGTGATGTCATTCTCTAATCCATTACTAAAAATAATATTTAATACTAGGTGAGACTGAAGTCTCAGAAAAGTCTGTTTTTGTAACCTGACAAGGAATGACCCCTTACCGGCTTCATTTTGCCTTGCTCTAGTAAGTAACCAGAGAATAATTCTTAGACCAGTCAGGAAAATATAGGGCAATTAATAAAGTATTGTTTTTTCTGTTACTGTGTGAACCTATCCACCTGTGTTATTTTTAATATTTCCTGTGACTGAAATTCTGGTGTTCATTGTAAATAGATATTTAGTAGTGTCGTGTTCTTTTATTATTTATTATTAAATTTATTTAAACTTTTTATTCTGGCTGGTCTTTTAAAGAATATTTTAACCTTTCAAAGTACTTATATCTATTGGTGACACTGTGGCCACTCCCGAAAGCCTGTCTGTGTGGTCAACATTACCATTCGTATTAATTTCACTCAGTATAATTGGGCACCCTTGCTACAGCCTTAAAATAGCTGGCTTTGGAATGTCTGGTGGTGGATTAACTACCTTATAGTCTGGGCAGAAGGGGGCATAGCTAGTAAATCTGTGCCAGCCTTTCCCAGGTGTGTGTGTGTGTGTGTGTGTGTGTGTGCAAATCAAATCTCAAAGAGTGCATGTGTCAGCTGCTTGGAGCAGGGACATGAAGCACGGGTTCCATGGAGAAGGTGCTGGAGGACTTGGCTTGGACACTCTGGAGGGGACTCAACCCTACACCTGTGCTAGTGGGGAATCTTAAAGGGGATCTGGAGAGAGAGAGGACCCAGCCCTAGACTGACTGTGTTTCCTGTGTGCTCTTAAGGGAAATTGTGCTTGATGCAGACAGCCCCATCTGGAAATACTGGGTGTTATCCATTTTTGTTCCAAGTGAATGTCCATCTCCAGTGTCAGTGGTGAGGATTCAGACTCCTTGATTACTGGCCGAGAGAGGGGATGTCACAAATAGTATAAAAGTGCAGTTTCTTTTTAATTCTGTAGCTGAACAGCCTTATGCACAGATGCTAAAAAGGCGGTTGCCCTTGAAGATGGAGCGAGCTCTAAACCATACGAGTCCAGACAACCCTGCACAAGTGTGCACTAGCTTAATTCTTTCATCAGAAAACCACAGAAGATGCACAGCTGGGTTATACTCTAAAGCTGTGTCACATACTTCTAGGACACAAAAGCTGAAACTTTCATCAGCCAGATTAGCTAATCTTTGTGTTCTTCAGAAGAAAATTGTGTCAGAAAACATTGATATGCAAACAAAGTCTACACCACAACCACAGTCCATTTGTGGTTATTTCTACAAGTGTTCAAGTCAGTAGATCTTCAAAGCAAGACTAACTTTTATACAACTATACTGGCATGCAGCAGTGTAAAAACTAAAAACTAAATTACAGAGTAATGTTCCATGATATCATCACCACCACCACCATCATCAACCCATTTTCCCATTTTTCAACATGGGGTTAGAGGGCGGCATTTATCTGTTGCTACCTGTCTCAGTTCATCTCCACTCTCCAACCTTCTTTGAAAGTCATGCCTGACTGTCACAGGTCTTCTCTCACACAATCCGTTCACCTCTTCCCTGGACATCCTTATTTTCTCTTGCCTTCTTGTATCCCACCAAATTTCTTCACCAAATCATCTTCTGCTTTCTTACACATTATGAGCACACTATGAGCCAATCTCTTTGACCATCTTTGCTATTGGAGCCACTTTAATTTCTGCTCTAATGTCATTTCTTCATCTGTCTCAATGTGCATCCTGCCACCTTTTTCAGGTACTTCATCTCCATTACCTCTAGTTTCCTCAACTGCACAATGTTCACTGCCCAGTTTTTTGTACCATACACAAGTACTGGTTGCCCAATTGCTTTGAACTCCTTACTTTTCAGCTTTTTTAGCATTTTTCTGTCAAAATCTCAGTACCCTGTGCCAGCTGGCTGCAACACCTCTGATTCTAAGTTTTACCTCCTCATTCAGACTTTCTTTCTCTTCAACCACACCTCCCAAATGCACAAAGCAGTTTACCTGTTCTACTACCTTCCCCTTCTGTCTCAGTTTTCAGCTTCTTTTGATTCCCTCATTTGTTGCCATGACAACTATCTTGTCTGTAGTCAATTTCGCCTCATGTGCCTTCAATTTGGCATTCCATTCCACTATCATTTGCTGAAATTCCTGTTCAGAGTCTGCCTGTGATGCCATATCATCTGCATACAGCAACTGTGCTGATCTGTCACTTACAACCTTCTTGCTAATGCAGTCCATCACCAGTATGAACATCAGTGCACCCCCATTGATAACCCCTCTAAGTCCGAACACTGTTCGTACTTGTGTCATTAGTTCATTATAAATAGCTTGCACTGATTCTGCCAATATTTCTGTGACATTAAACCATTGCAGGATTGTCTAAATCAGCTTTCTTGGGACCTTGTCATATGGTTTCTACAAGTCTAAAAATGCCCAATTGAACTTTTTCCTCCTTTTTAGCTTCTTTTCCACTGTCTGTTTCATTGCAAACATTAGGACAGTTGTGCTGCATCCAAATCCGAATCCAAGCTGCTTATCTCCCACCTTACGTTCTACTGTTTTGCATCTTAGTTAACCAGTCACTTTCTCCAGCACTTCCATGCAGTGCAACCGAAGTTTGATACATCTATACTGCCCACAGACATCTTGATTATATCTGCTGTGACCTCATCTGAGCTTGCTGCTTTCCCTGACTTAATTTTCCTTAGTGCTGTTCCTACTTCTTGGTTCTTCTTCCGCCTTTACTGTAGGCTGTGTCTGGGGCAGTACAGCTTCTGTGGGGATTTTTTCATTCAGAAACTGCTGAAAGTACTCCTTTCATCCTCTGTGGCAACACTGTAAGAAGCCACTCTGCTATATTGTAATACAAGGTGAGAACATGCTGACTTCGCATCAAACAGCTACTCTGAACATGGGAAGAAACTATGCCCAGTGAGGGAAGCAAGCTAGCCATCCTTTTAAATATTTGTATAAAATCACAAAGCTGTACAAGATGGCAGTTGTTGGTTTATAAACCGAAACTGAAATCTACACAGTTATTCTTAAGCCCTATGAGATAACAAACTTTAAGAGGATGAACAGGATTGTGAAATGGATAATGAAATTTACTCCAGTCAATGTGCATACAAATGTTTAATCCAGATAGTGTGCGTCATTTCTGAATGCCCTGAATGCCTCTGCTGAATAGTTGCATAGTGGAGCTGTTTGGTTAGCTTTTGCATACCCTACATCAACTTTATTACAAGCTAAGTACAACTTGCAGTGTTATAAGATAGCACTGATTTTTTTTTTCTGTTTATTGTTCCATTGAATATTGTGTTAAAAATAGTACTGCATTTATCTGCTTGTTTACTGAAAAAATATGAGCTCTCTCTCTGTTCTCTCCGTCTGCAGTTAGTTTATTCTTCTCACTTCATTGTTATTCAGTGTAGAAGTCTTAGCCTAGAGGGATTCTCTGTGCTTTAAAAAGTCTTAGTCCCTTATCACTGAAATTATTTCTGCTGAATAGTTGCATACCGGAGCTGTTGGGTTAGCTTTTGCATACCCTACATCAACTTTATTACAAGCTGAGAGAAGTACAAACTTGCAGTTTTATAAGATAGTACTGAATTTTATTTTTTCTGTTTATTGTTTCATTGAATATTGTGTTAAAAATAGTACTGCATTTATCTGCTTATTTATTAGTTTACTGAAAATTGTGAGCTCTCTGTTCTCTCCCTGTCTGCAGTTAGTTTTCCCCACCCACGCTCCCTGTTCTTGTTGTGGTATTAATCTTGGTGGCTTAGGAATTGACCGCCCCTCCTGTAAATTTGCGTTTGACCACTCCTCCTGGGCCCATCACATTTGCTCACTCAGCCGAGTACAGTGAGATAATATTTTGATTTCAAACACTCCTAACATTCCCATCTGTTCAGCCCTATCCTAGTCTAGTCTCAAACTCATCCTGCCTAATACAGAGAGAACATTTAAGTAGGTATACCCACTTAGGCCCTGAACTTGTCTGATTGAAGACTGCTGGAACAGAGCTCAGTTCTGAGTTTTTTTACTGGTTAATTGGGTAATTTGTTCAAATAAGGTTTTTTACTTCCGCGGTGGTGCAGCGGTAGCATTGTTGCCTCACAGCAAGAGGTCCTCCCGTTCGATTCTCGGCTGGAGTGCAGGGAGTTCCTTCTGTGTGGAGTCTGCATGTCCTTCCCACGGTTGGGTGGGCATTCGAATGACATGCATAAATGGGCATGCCTTCATTGAAGGTTGAACGTCGAACTGGCACCTCAGCTTTTGTGAAAATCTACTGCCAATCATTAGCGGACCAGAGTTCTGTTGTGGCGACCCCTAACTGGGAAAAAGCTGAAAAACAACAACAGTTTGCTTGTTTTATATTGTTATATATTAAAAAAAACAATTTGCACTTCATCTGCTTTTACTGTATTTGCGTTTCTTCCTACTTTATTACCTTACTTTGCTTTTGCCTCTTCTTAAAAGTACTCAATTGTGTTTATTCTGCTGCATTTATTACTGCTTGGTAAGTCTTTTAGTTATTGCACTTGGGTTTCAGACCAGTTGTTTTACATTAAAGTTTGTGGTCTGCACTGTTGTGGCAGGACAGGTAGATTACATCCTTCTAAGTTGGGAATTGCTGATTGAAGGCTCAGTGTGTGTGTGTGTTTATTCTTTTCCGGTTAGCCAGCGAACCCGTCCGCTTAATGATTGGCAGTAGAGTTTTTACATGGGCATGCCGGGCTTGCGGACTTACCTTCAACGGCGAACGCCGATACCACATGTCGCCAAGGCTAGACTTTTTTTAAGAATCGAACGGGGGCAACGCAACTGTGATCTAGGGCGATAACGGCCATCAGCAGCACCACCACCGCAGTATTGAAGGCTCAGTGTCTGTTATTCTAAAAGTGCATCTGTTATTCTAAAAGTGCATTAGTTCTGGTTTAAGCACTTGGGCTCCAGACCAGTTATTTTACATTAAGAAGGTTTGT
Source organism: Protopterus annectens (assembly GCF_019279795.1). Classification (NCBI taxonomy): domain Eukaryota; kingdom Metazoa; phylum Chordata; order Ceratodontiformes; family Protopteridae; genus Protopterus; species Protopterus annectens. Next base: position 1,791,561,874 of record NC_056728.1, on the reverse strand, counting down.
GGTCTGCACTCTTGTGGGAGGGGAGGCTAGATTCTACCCTTCTGATCTGGGAATTTCTGGTTAAAGGCTTACTGTGCCTGCTCATTTGAACTGTTTTTCTGACATTGGTGCACCTTGTCTGCTGTAGCATAGACTAGATTCAGGCCTGCTGAATCTACCTTTGTTTGTATAACTTGAGCACTAATTCAGGCCATATTTTTTGGAGAAGGTTCCCCTGCACCCTAGTGGTAGGAGTGTGCAGTTAGAACTTGTCAGATTGAAGACTGCTCGAACAGGGCTCAGTTTTGATTTTTACTGGTTAATTGGCTAATTTGTTTAAATCAGTTTGCTCATTTTCTACTAATTTATATATATATATATATATATATATATATATATATATATATATATATAAATATAAATGCACTTTATTCATCTGCTTTTACTGTAATTGTGTTTCTTCCCACTTTATTACCTTATTTTGCTTGTGCTTCTTCTTAAAAGTACTCAGTTGTATTACTCTGCTGCAGTTATTACAGCTTGGTAGTAACCTGATTAAATTGTAACTGTTATTCTAAGCCTTTTGGTTTAAGCACTTGGGCTTCAAACCAGTTGTTTTAAATTAAGAAGGTCTGTGGACTGCATTGTCGTGGCAGGACAGGTAGCTTACATCCTTCTAAGTTGGGAATTGCTGATTGAAGGCTCAGGGTCTGTTATTCTAAAAGTGCATTTACATAGGTTCATAGGTTAGTACTAGACTAACTGCACTTGTGGGCCGTTTTAAGCCTAGCCAGTTACCCCATGTGAGAATCGAACCCTGCACCTTGCATCTGCAAGGTAAACAACTTAACCATTATGCCAGCCTCCCACCCTAAAATAGGTTTGTACTAAGCTAACCGCCCTTGTGAGCCATAATAAGCTTAGCCAATTATCCCTAGTGAGACTCAAACCCTGCACCTTGTGTTTATAAGGCAAACACCTTAACCATTAGTTCTGGTTTAACCACTTGGGCTTCAGGCCAGTTATTTTACATTAAGAAGGTTTATAGTCTGCACTCTTGTGGGAGGAGAGGCTAGATTCTGCCCTTCTGAGCTGGGAATTTCTGGTTAAAGGCTTATTGTGCCTGCTTATTTGAGCTGTTTCTTTCTGAAATTTGTGTGCATTGTTTACTATAGCCCAGAAGTTAGTAGTTATTGGCCATTTTGGACTAATTTCTCTCTCTTTCTTTTCCCTACTCTAAAAACTGCAAAACTGCATTTGCGCGGTTTTGTGCACCGGGCAGTGCCGGTTAGCTAGGGTTAAAGTATTCCCGGCTCCACGAAGTCTGCTCTTCAAGTTGTCCCTTGGAACTAGACACACTTTCAACTTAAGCACTCAAACCATTCATTTCACAGCCCAGCACTTGCTCAAAACTCATAGCAAGCACTAATTAACCCTGGCTCTAGACCCTCTATACTGTCCAGAAAGACAAGGCTCTCTATTCGTCCCTACCAGCTAATCAGTAAAACAGCTCACTTTACCCTATTCAGGCATGTCCAAAGAGCAGTTTCAAGTGTACTCTCCAGTCCAACTGGTGAATGTGGGCATTTTGAGGCAATGTTACAACTGCCTCATGTACACAGACAACCCTCTCCTCCTACCACCAAACACTAATATATGTGAGAGATGCAATTATACAGCCAAACTGGAGGCAAAGCTCTCTCAACCCAAGACTGGAACTGACAGTCAAGAGGAGAAGGAAAATGCTTGCAACACACCACCAATCTGACAGACCTACTAAACCAACACCGGCAAACAACACACAAATACACGAAAACGTACTCAGAGGCTCTAAATAAAAATCTGCAAAGGCAACAAAGACCTCCAAAGCAGACACCCAAGCAACCTCCACACCCCATCACAAACTATGAAACACATACTTCACATAATCAGTGTGCCACACAATCACAGCCCTTAAGGCAAAATAACATACCCAACACACTAGTAATAGGCGACTCTATAGTCAGGCACACTGATGTCCCACTAACTAGGCTGGACAAGCAGAAGGTTACAGTTAGCTGCCTGTCGGGCACCAGTATCTGCCACATAACACAAACATTCAGGTCACTCTAGAACAAGTACAAATATGACTCTGTCATTGTCCATGTTGGTGTGAATGACCTGAGAAGTACCTCCCTGGAATATATGAAGAGAGACATGGAAGAGCTCTCTGATCACGTAGCCCATGCTGGTATGACCCTGAGTAGCATCCTGCCCTCACCAAGAATGATGCCACAGTATAAAGAAAAAAATATCAATTTCAACAATTGGCTAAGTTTCTGGTGTCATTCAAAGGGGATCCAGTATCTGTCCGCCTGGGATGACATGCTCTTTAAGCCACATTGCTTCGCAAGAGACTGCTTGCACCAGTCACCCTTAGGCTTTTGAATACTGGTGAAGGCTTTTGCCACCCCCATAGTGCCTTTTTTAGGCAAGGCTCAAAAGAAAAACCCACCATCATAAATAGCACAAGTAACCAAAAACTGAGGGTAATGTTACTCAATGCCAGAAGTCTAAACCTCAAAATGCATGCACTCGAGGCACTCCTCAGTATGGAGAACATAGATACCTGTGCAGTAACAGAAACCTGGTTTAAGGCTCTAGAGAGCACCCCAGCACTACCAGGCTATGACTCATACCATACTTTTCAGCCACAGAACCCAGACCAAAACACAAAAAGTACAGTTTTGTACCTACCATAAATGTAGATGTTCGAGTGCTAATACAGCTGCAGTCATAACAGATGGGTTTTCCTGCCGTCAGGCGGGTCCTCGGTCAGCCGAATTCCAAAGTCTAGGTCCGGCGTCGGTTGTCATCACTTCTTCCCTGACGTCAGTACGACAAGGGTATAAAAGAACCAGCCAACGCCATTTTCTTCAGTTTTTCTTGCCCCAGATGTCAGGTGCCCCCAGAAGGAAGGCAATACATAAATTTATGCAATAATGCAATGCAGTATAATCAAAAAACAGTAGTTGCAAGCAAATACACCATAAAAGAATACCCCAATCAGGTTGTATGTGGAGGTGTTAGCCATAAGGCCTGTTCCAGAGGGGAAGGAGGGAGGGAAACTTGGACTGCAGCTGTATTAGCACTCGAACATCTACATTTATGGTAGGTACAAAACTGTACTATGTTCATCGTGCATACAGCTGCAGTCATAACAGATGGGTAGAATCCCAAAGCTAAAATAAGGGTGGTAGGCACTAGGTGGAACTAGGAGGAGTCAGGATGCCCTGCAAAACTGCAGTGGCAAAACCTGCTCTGGATTTGGGAGTATAAAGGCAGGTGATAGTGCTTGGAGAAAGTATGCACAGAACTCCAAGTGGCAGCTTCCAAAATATCTTTGGTAGGAACCCCCCTGAGGAAAGCTGCAGAGGTAGCTGTGGCCCTAGTGGAGTGAGACCTTATGCCTGCAGGTACAGTTTTACCATGAAGAGAGTAACAAAAGCGTATGCAGTGGGCTATCCATTTTGAGATTGTCTGTTTGGAAATAGGCTTGCCTTGAGCTCCTGTAGCATAGGACACAAAGAGCTGCTCTGATTTTCTGAAAGGCTTTGTTCTGTCCAAATAATAACATAGTTGCTTGTGAAAATCCAAAGAATGTAGTAGCCTCTCCCCTTTGTTTTGAGGATTGGGGTAAAAGATAGGTAAGTGGATAGCCTGATTCAAGGCTACCCTGGATACTACCTTTGGCATAAAGGAAGGGTTGGTTCGTAAGGAAACTGTCCTGATGGAAAATGATGAAAGGTTGCACAGCCATGAGGGCTTGAAGTTCAGAAACCCTGCAAGCTGAGGTGGTAGCCAGCAGGAAGGCTGTTTTCCAGGACAAATATTGTAGTTCCGTTGAGGCAGCTGGCTCGAAAGGAGGCAAAGTCAGTTTCTCTAGAATGAAATTGAGATCCCAAGCAGGCACTGGTTGTTTCCTTGGGGGTTTAATATTCTTAGCCCCTCTGAGGAACTGTCTTAAGAGGGGGTGAGAGAATAAAGGAGGATCAGTGTTGTATTCTGCAGAAATGGCTGAGGCATGGATTTTGATGGAAGAGAATGAAAGTCCACTGCTTAGCATCTCAGCTAGGTACTGTAATATTTGAGGTAAATTCAGTATTCCAGGGTTCTGGCCCTTTTTCTCATTCCAAGCACAAAACCGTTTCCATTTGGCGGAGTAGGCTTTTCTAGTAGAAGGTCTTCTGGCCTCCAAAATGACATCCTGTACCTCCTTGGAGAGTAGGGCATGTTGTGATTTTAAGGAATTTTCCATGCGGCTAGATTGAGTGTTTTCAGCTGACTGTGAAGAGTTTTGAAGTTGTGCTGAGTCAGTAGAAGAGGCATTAGAGGCAGGATCCTTGGTGGGGAATGCATCAGGCTCCTCAGGAGTGGGTACCAGTGTTGCCTTGGCCAGTCTGGAGCGATGAGAATCATCTGTGGTCTGTCTGCTCTGGTTTTTAATAGAACTTTGGGCAGCAGAGGAAGAGGTGGAAAGGCATAAACTGTCATTGCTGTCCAACTGAAAGAGTGCGTCCACTTTCCAGGCCTGTGGATGAAAAGTCCTTGAGCAGAATTTTGCCAATTGCTGATTTCTGTGGGAGGCAAAGAGATCTAGGTCTGGCCTTCCCCATGCTTGAATTATCTTTGAAAAAAACTTGAGGATGCAACTTCCATTCGTGTGGATCTGTCATATTTCTGCTTAGGCTGTCTGCCAGCGTGTTTTCCTTGCCTGGCAGGAACTGTGCTTGATGCTCGATTTGCAATTCTAGAGCCATGTTCCAAACAGACATGGCTAGCCTGCATAGGGGGTATGAATGGGTTCCTCCCGGTTTGTTTATGTACCACATTACTGTGGTGTTGTCTGTCCTTATTAATAGCTGGCCTGGATGCAGCAGGTCTTTGAAAGCTATAATAGCATTTATTACTGCTAGAATTTCCTTTTGATTGATGTGTAGGTGCTTTTCCTTTTGGGACCATCTGCCCTGAATGCACCGATTTGTCATGTGCACCCGCCCAGGTGTAATCCGAGGCGTCTGTTGTGATGATTTGACTTGCTTGAGGCTTGCAGAATGGGAGACCTGCGTTTCTTTGGCATGCTTGAGCCCACCACAGAAATTCCTTTTGAAGACATGGAATTAGTGGTATTATTGTTTCCAAGCTGTGGCTGTGCTGAGTCCATAGGTTTTTCAGGTACCATTGAAGTTTCCTCATATGCAGCTTTGCACATGGGATTAGTAGGATGCAAGATGCCATGAATCCCAGAGCCTGCAGGATTTTCCTTGCAGTCAGCCTGGGGAAAGTTGCCATTTTTCTGAAGTATTGAGTTAGTTGCCCTTGTTTCTCTGGCATGAGGTAGGCCATCTGGGTGTTTGTATCCAAGTTGGCACCCAGGAAAATTATTGTTTGAGATGGTAGTAGCCTTGATTTCTTTTTGTTGACTGTGTATCCCAGGGAATTCAACAACCTTATTACAAAAGCCAGATGTTTCATAAGTATGTGCTTGCTGTCCGCTTGGATCAGGCAGTCATCCAGATACAGGTATATTTGTATCCCTTGCAGTCTGCAGTAGGCAATTACTGATGCCAGGCATTTCGTGAACACTCTGGGCGCAGTAGATAAGCCAAAGGGCAATGCAGAGAATTGATAATGTGTTGAACCTGCAAGAAATCTGAGGTATCTTCTGCAATCTTGTCTGATTGGGACATGCAGGTATGCCTCCTTGAGGTCCAATGTTACCAGCCAAGACTCCTTGCCCAGCATGGGAAGAAGCTGCTGTAATGTGAGCATCTTGAATTTTGGCACGAGTAAAAAAGTGTTTAGGATGGATAGGTCCAAAATAGGTCTCCAATCTTTGCCCTTCCTTGGTACCAGGAATAGTATGGAATACAAACCTTGACCCGGTTCTTGTGCAGGTACCTCTTGAATAGCTTTCATGTCCATGAGATCTGAAATTTGTTTTTGTGCCTCTGCCCTTTGATTGTGTGGCAGGTTTGGCATGCCTCTCATTTTTGGAAGGGTGTGAAAGTGGAATCTGTAGCCTCTGTCTATAATGTCCAGGATCCATTTGTCTTCTGTGACAATATGCCAATTTTTTGAAAATAGTGCCAGTTTCCCGCCTAAAGGTGCTGCCATTTGAGCTTTGCTTGGCATGCAAATGGGAAAGTCATTGGTTCTGCTTTCTGAATGGCTGTGAACTATCCTCACTACCTCTTTGGGTAGGTGTTTGCCATTGTCTACCTCTAAACGATCCTTGAGATTGCCCTCTAACCCCTCGGGCGCCTGTATCTACCTCTTTGGGGTCTGTCCATGGCTGGAAAGGACCAATTTTTAGAAGGCCAATTTCTACTGAAACGTGGAGGTTGTACCTGTAGAAAATCTTTCACAGTTTGCATTGATTTTGCCTTTTCCTCCATTTTCTTTAATACCTCCTCAGCTTTAACACCAAACAATACATCTTTTTGCAAGGGTGCATCCAGTAATTTAGCTTTGACATGATCTGGTAAGATTTGCTCTTTAAGCCAAGCATGTCTACGTATGACTGATCCTGTAACAGCAGCTCTACATGAGGCTTCTAAAGCATCAAAACCACATTGCAAGGTATGTTTACCTACTTGCTCTGCACTATGTATCAAATCCTGCAACTCCTTCAAATCTGGTTGTTCAGGTTGTGACATTTTGCTTCTCAACTGTGATAACAGAAACTGTTGGTATTTTAACATATGGAACTGGCAGTTTAATGCCCTCATGGATAAGGTGGCCGAGGTGTATACCTTTTCCCCCCACCTTTCTAAGGCTCTGGAATCCCTCTCTGAAGGTAATGGATTTTTAGCAGTGGAGGCCTTAATTCCCTTGGGGCCCTGTGAGATAGTTTCTGGGTCAGCCGCATGGCTTTTGTATAGGAATTGGTGTGAGTCAGGAACCCGGTAATACCTGTCAGGTTTGACTGGAGCCGGAGGCAAAGAATCTGGGTTGAGGCAGGACTCCAAATATACATCATGAAGGATATCTAGGACAGGAGGTATAGCCAGAGGCCTGTGCTGAGGGAGCAAGAGAAAATCCCTAAGCCTTTTCTTGGAGTCTGAGTACTCTTGGCCTTCCCAATGGAAGTGTTCCCTCAAGGTATGCAAGGTTTCCCCAAAAAAGTAATCCTCAGGGGGGGGGGAGACAGAAGGAATGGACTCCTCTGCATCAGAATCTTCAAATGGGGAGTATGAATGTTCCTGGTCATCAGAATGTTCTGAAATAATGGAGGCCTGGTCTGAGGAGGGGGATTCTTCTTCCACTCTGGGCCTTTTTTCCGGGGGGGGGGTTGAGAACCCCTGATAAGAGTAATTAAGTCCTCAGCCATTTTGAGCATCTGCTTTTTAGGCATGGGGCCTTGAGAAGGGCCCTGTGGGGTTTGTTTTTTAGCATGCATGGCTGTCTTAGACTTAGTGAAAGCCTTGATGGAAAAAAAAGAGGAAGGCCTGAAGACACCTTGAGAGGAGGCAGACCTGTCTAAACCCTGAGTTTCACTGCCAAGAGTGGCTTCGGTATCTGTAGTCAGGGTGTGGGCCGAAGAGCCTGCGACCTCGGGTACAGAAGACACTGCCAATGAAGTGTCGTCGGTAGTCAGGGGCTGTGTAGGCGCCTCGCTGAGAACCGGGCCACCTGTAGTCGGCTTTGGTGTGGTGTCGGTAGAGGCCACGGACCTCGTGTGTCGGTCCTTATCTTTGCGTCTTTTAGTCAAAACTGGAGTCCGAGTATCCGACAACATTATGTAGTTAAATTTTTTGCCAAAAAGTGCTGGGTGAACTCCGCCCGACGCTTAATGGTGCGTTTGGTGAATGTAGCACAAAAACGACAGGCCGAGACGTCGTGGTCTGGGCCTAAGCAAGGAATGCAGAGGGAATGAAAATCCTTATGCAGTATTTGCTTCCCACATGAAATACAATTATTAACTTTGTCTGACATCGGTCTGAGGCGAAAAAGTTTCCCCAATGGGGTACTTAGCTTTCAAGAAGACTTCGGTTGCAGATATTCGTAATCTCAGGAGCTGGCCGACTGGCAATTGCGAACTGCTTTTGCTTCGGGCACAGCGCGGCAAGAAAAACTGAAGAAAATGGCGTCGGCTGGTTCTTTTATACCCCTGTCGCACTGACGTCAGGGAAGAAGCGACGACAACCGACGCCGGACCTAGACTTTGGAATTCGGCCGACCGAGGACCCGCCTGACGGCAGGAAAACCCATTTGTTATGACTGCAGCTGTATGCACGATGAACATGGTGGGGGTGTATCCATATTCATCAAGGATACCCACACCTCCAGGTTAGTGGCACAGCACAATGCCTCAGAGATCATCCATGTGCAACTAACAGGCAAAACTGCAATTTAAATTGTAGCTTGCTACAGATCACCCGCCATGACCCAGGACCCCCATTCTGTGTTTCTGGAGACTCTGGAAAATATGAAGGTCCTACCAAATGCCCTAATATTGGGTAATTTCAATTACCCAAACATTAACTGGGAGAACTACTCAAGTACTAACTCCCTTGCCGAATGCTTCCTAGAATTTATAAACTAGAACGCCCTGGATCAACTGGTCAACACCCCCACCAGAGGTGACAACATACTGGACCCGGTCATCACCAACATGGGTGACTGGTGTTCTAAACTGGAGGTCAAACCCTCGCTGGTTACATCAGACCATAGACTAATCACTCTGGATATCCACATTCCGCCCCCACCCCCAATCAAGGAAACCACTGTGAAAAACTTTTCAAAAGCAAATTTCACGTTACTTAAGACTGAGGTGGATGGTTCACAGCCCCCAAGCTAAAGGGCAATGCTGTCCAAGCTGCTGAATCACTTACAAAGGCACTCTATGAGCACCTGCAAGAATGCATGGATCATGCTATCCCAAGCAAAAAGTACAGTTGTGTACACTTACCATAAATGTAGATGTTCGAGTGTATTCACTGTTGCAGTCATTACTTCTGGGTAATCTGCTGACAGGTTGGCCTCAGTCAGCCTGAATTCCAAAGTCTTGGGTCCTGCGTCAGTTGCTGTCTTCTCTTCCATGACGTCAGGTCATCAGGGGTATAAAACATGCAACCGACACAATTTTCTTTAGTTTTTCTTGCCCCCGATGTCAGGTGCCTCCAAAAAAGTAGCAAAATTATATCATACATCAATATAAACTTTACCTTCATCTACAAGCAAATACACAACATAGGTTGTAGAAGATAGAGAAGGAAAGATAAACTTCAGACTGACAGGGGGATGGGCAGGAGGGTAACCTTGACTGCAACAGTGAATACACTCAACATCTACATTTATGGTAAGTGTACACAACTGTACTATGTTCTTCGTGTTTCACTGTTGCAGTCATTACATTTGGGTAGAATCCCAAAGCTATGGTTGGGAGGCTGAAGCTAAACAGCATTAGGTGCAGCTATAAGGCCCTGCAGCACTGCAGTGGCAAAGCCTGCCCTGGACTTAGAGTAGAGAGGCAAATGGTAATGCTTTGTAAAGGTGTGAACAGAACTCCAAGTAGCAGCCTCTAGAATGTCTTTGGTTGGTACTCCCCTTAGAAAGGCTGCTGAAGTAACTGCAGCTCTGGTGGAATGAGACTTAATGCCCTTGGGCACATGTTTACCATGGTGTAAGTAGCAGCAACGGATGCAGTGGCTTATCCACTTTGAAATTGTCTGCTTTGAAATAGCCTTTCCTTCTGATCCTGCAGCATATGACACTAGTAATTGCTCAGTTTTTCTTAGAGCTTTTGCCCTGCTCAACTAGAATCTTAGTTGTCTGTGTACATCCAATGAATGCAGAATTCTTTCCCCCTTGTTCTGCGGGTTTTGATAAAAAGTTGGCAGATGAATTGTTTGGTTAAGAGCCACACTGGAAACCACATTAGGCATAAAAGTAGGATTTGTTCTCAGAGACACCCTGTCTAGGTAAAATATGATAAAAGGCTCTAAAACCATGAGAGTCTGTAGCTCTGAAACTCCTCTTGCTGAAGTAATTGCTAGTAGCAGAGCTGTTTTCCATGATAAGAAATTTAGATCAATGGTAGCAGCTGGTTCAAATGGAGGCAGGGTGAGCTTTTCCAACACATAATTGAGGTCCCATGCAGGTAATGGTGATCTTGTAGGAGGCCTTAAATTTTTGGCTCCTCTAAGATACTGCTTTAGTAAAGGATGAGAAAAGATTGGTGGCTCTGTATTGTAATGAGCCAAAATGGCAGAGGCATGGATTTTGATTGATGAGAAAGATAGGCTATTGTCAAGCATCTCAGTTAAGTATTGTAATATCTGAGGAATATTTGGTTCTGCTGTATCAGTTCCTTGTGCTTGATTCTAAGCACAGAATCTCTTCCATTTGTCAGCATAAGATTTTCTAGTACTAGGCCTCCTGGCTTCCAAAATGACATCCATCACAGCTTTATTGAGAGGTGTTGTTTGTATGAATACATGATTAGCCATGCTACCAGGTTGAGAGTCTGTAGTTGATTATGCAGGATCTGATTATTTTGCTGGGACAGTAGTTGCGGTCTTTGAGGCAAGGTCCAAGCTGGGTATTGAGCCAAGTTCCTTAGGATTGGGTACCAGTATTGGTGGGGCCAGTCCGGGGCAATTAATATCATCTTTGGCTTCTTTTGTCTGACTTTCAGGAGGACCTTGGGTAGAAGAGGCAGAGGAGGAAAGGCGTAAACTGATAGGTTTTTCCAACTGAAGGGTAGGGCGTCCACTTTCCATGCTCGTCTGTGATAAGTCCTTGTGCAGAATCTTTTCAATTGATAATTTTGAGGTGAGGCAAATAGATCTATGTCTGGGCTCCCCCTTTTCTGTGTTATCATGCTGAAGACTTGTGGATTTAGTTTCCACTCGTGAGGATCCACAAGGTTTCTGCTTAAATCGTCTGCCAGAGTGTTTTGTTTTCCTGGCAGGAATTGAACTTGAAGATGTATTTGGTAGGTCAAAGCTGTGTCCCACAGTGCCATGGCTAATCTGCAAAGGGGGTATGAGTGTGTGCCCCCTTGCTTGTTTATATACCACATGACTGTGGTGTTGTTCGTCTTCATCAGTAGTTGTCCTGGATAAAGTAAGTCCTGGAAGGCTGTTAGGGCATTTTGAACAGCTAGCATCTCTTTCTGGTTGATTTGAAGATGCATTTGTTTTGGTGTCCATAAGCCCTGAATGCATCTTCCTGCCATGTGGGCCCCCAGGCATAATCTGATGCATCTGTTGTTAAGGGCTGGCTGGCAGGGGCTAGAGTGAAGGGTAGTCCCATGTTTTGGTGACATGCCTTTGCCCACCATCGAAACTCCTGTTGCAGGCAGGGAATGAGAGGAATCATTGTTTCCAGACTGTGTGAATGTTGACTCCATAAACATTTTAGGTACCATTGAAGTTTCCTCAAATGCAGTCTTGCATATGGAATTAGTAGGATGCAGGATGCCATGAAGCCCAGAGCCTGCAGAATTTACCTTGCAGAAGACTGGGTTTTTGTTGCCATCAGTTTGAAGTAAGCAGTCAGTTGTCTTTGCTTGTCTGGTGTGAGGTAAGCCATCTGGGCAGTTGTTTCCAAGCTTGCACCCAGGAATGTTATTTTTTGAGAGGGTACCAGTTGTGATTTATTTTCATTTATTGTGTACCCTAGGCATGTTAGAAGCCTTTTCACAAATGCCAGGTGTTGAAGAAGAGTGTCCTTGTTCTCTGCTTGAATGAGACAGTCATCCAAGTAAGGATATATTTGTATACTTCTTTGTCTGCCAAAGGGCAGTGCAGAGAATTGGTAATGCATTAAGCCAGCCTTGAATCAGAGGTATCTTCTGCACGATTGTCTTATTGGTACATGCAGGTATGCCTCTTTTAGGTCTAAAGTCACCAGCCAAGCATTCTTGCCCAGCATGGGCAGAAGCTGCTGCAAAGTCAGCACTTTGAATTTTGGAATGTCCAGGTATGTGTTCAAAATCGATAAATCCAGTATTGGATGCCAGGCCTTGTCCTTTCTGTGTACTAAGAACAGTCTTGAGTAAAAAGCTTGTCCTTTTTCCTGTTCTGGTACTGTCTGAATGGTCAGCATATCCATGAGGGATGTAACTTGTTTCTGTGCCTCTGCCCATTGATTTTTTTGGCAGATCTGTCCAACCATTTGCCGTTGGCAGAGTATGGAAGTGGAATCTGTATCCCTGTGATACAATGTTTAGTACCCACTTGTCCTGGGTTATTAACTGCCAATTTTGAGCAAAAAGTGCTAATCTTCCCCCTATGGGTGCTGCCAAAAGATAAGTGCTTGGTGTAGGCAGAGGGAAGTCATTGGGATTGCTTTCTGTAGGTTTGCACTTTATCTCCTCCAGATTTGGAGGTGAAAGCGCCCCATTGCTTTGACCTGTATGAATCTTGCGCCTGGTATCTGGAACCCTTAGGGCATCTGATTTGCCCCTTTGAGCTCTGTCTAACATAGGAAAGGACCACTTTTTTGTAGGCCAGTGTCTACTGAATCTTGGTGGCTGCACTTGTAAGAAGTCTAGACTTAGCTTTGTCTTCCATTTTCTTTAAAACCTCTTCTGCCTTAATACCAAACAGAGAATCATGCTGTAAAGGTGCATCTACCAATTTAGCTTCAACATGATCAGGCAAATGTTGTTCCTTTAACCAGGCATGCCTCCTAATCAAGGGCGCCCGCAGGCAGGTGCAAGGGGGTGCACTTGCACCCCCCTGGAACCGGCTGGCCAGGAGATTAATTTTCTTTAAAAAAAAAAAAAAATACGTTGACGTTCTTGGTCCTGGTCCCATAATGCATCACATATGTGTGTGTGTTGTCGTTCGCGCTCAATTTGAAATACAACAAGTGGTGTTTGGTATTCACTTTTCAGGAGAATAAGTTGCTTTATTCATTTAAGGAAGCATGACTGGGAGTTGGAGAGTAAGTGTTCACATTTGCTTTATTCAATCAAATATGCGCCATTTCCAAGTTGTGGCGCGCGCGTGTGTGTGTGTGTGTGTGTGTGTGTGTGTGTGTGTGTGTGTGTGTGTGTGTGTGAATGGATGTTGCCTGTACAGTCAGATGTCTGTTCTTCTGTAGGTCTATACATTATGCACATAACTACTGCTGTTTTGAAGGTGGTCATTCCCGACTAATCGGAGGGGGAAGGGATGCAAAGCATCTAAGTATCATCTGCATACATTTCTAAATGGCGCTGGTGCTGTTTGTAGTGTATCAGGGAGGGGAAGTGGAGCGAGCCCAGAATGTATACAGTTAAGGTCAGTGGTTGATTTTTTCCTAGGGGGTCACTGGCTGCTGTGGTGTCTTAGTCTCGGTGAGAGAGAGAGTGTCTGTTGTTTTGTGGTACTACCTCTCTAATTTCTCTCTTTTTTTATGAGTCTCATACAGTAAAAGTCTGCTAATGAAATAGTAAGCAGCACCTTCTGATGCATTCCACTCCCTAAACTTTACATTCTCTGCGGCTCTCTGTTTGTTGTTTTTTTTTTGAGTTTTGGGAATTACAGCTCCCCACACACTCACACACTGCCAAGAAATAGGAAAGAAGAATTTGCCTGAGAAATAAGTGATTGTTATTGACCCCGCCTGTCCTTAGTGAAGTTCAACATAACCCTTTCTGCTGTATGGTGCTGGAAGTAAAAGCTGTTCCTTACACACACATTGACATGGGTGAGTCAACTCCATCTCATTACTACTTGGGAAGTTTTAATGGTACTGCTCACCATGGTGATTTGGGTCATTATGCTAGCAGTCGTAAACATAAAACAGTGAATCAAAGTTAGTGTGACTTTGGCATGAATCTCTATTTCTCCACGCACGCATTATGTCATTTACGCGTCATATAGCTGGCTTAAATAGATGTGTGCTAACTGCATGTGTGCTGTATGTTTAAATAAAACAGAAATGCAGCAGGAACGGGGATGGTGTGTTCAAAGATTTAAATACAATTAGGAACTGTAAGTTGGTGTATCAGCGTCAGGAGTGTGATTGAATGTGAGGTCTGTTGTTAAGTCTTGGTGTGGTGTTTAAAAAATGGTGTCATTTACATGTGTTGGGTGTTTGTGCTTTATGTGGAACACTTCACAAAGTAATAAAACTTTTAAGTAAAATCTCCTATGTAGATGGTTTTGTCAAAAGGCTGATTCACCAAAGTGTATGCATTGTTTTTTTCTAGTATGAAATATTTTGTCTGGTAGAACTGTAGTTTCATAAAGTGAACCCTTGTTGTGTGTGTGCTTGGTTATTAAATGATAGCATTGCTTTTCTTTGAATGTACTTTAGGGTCATCTGGTTTACTAAAAGTTATGATGAAGGTGTAAATATTGTTTAATGACAAAAACGTGTCCTGGGGCACTAGCACTATGAAAGAGAAAGCAAAATGTTTCCTTCTCGCCCCAACATTTCAGGCTAGTATTATGAACCCATTTTGATGGCTTCATTCTCATTGTTGTTGCAGAGTTCATTACTGAATGGGATTGGTTAAAACACACTGCTGTATGACATACTGAAGTTGCCAGGCATTTTTTTGATAACCAGAAGACAGATAAGATGTACCTGCCTTACCAGTTAGATTTGAGAAAATAATGTTCCACAGAGAGGGTTGTGTGCCCCTTGATTATGTTGCTTGAAGTGATGGTACAGCATTAAGTCATCACAGGAGTCCATAGATGCTTAGGATATTCCAGTAAATGGATGGGATTAAACCGTGGGCAAGGTTGTTGCACTGGGGCTTGTTGCAATACAGTAACAGACTCTGTAGATCATTGACATTTTTTCTGCCCCTATTTATCATAAACTGAGGCCTTTCATACCTAGTTCATGTGAATATTAATGACATCTTTCAATCCTGTCTGTAAGGCGTGATGACATTTTCACACTGACTTCTAAATTTCTCCTAGTCAGTATAAATACCAAATAAGATGTCCCAGAAATAGTCACAGGCGGTTGTTGCGATAGCAGTGCAAGCAGTGCATATAGAATGCATATATGTATGTATGTACATATGTGTGTGTATATTGTTTCTTTTTTTTTTGTTTTTTTACTCCAGGCTGTCTGCAGGCTAATGTCTGTAGATGATCATGATATTAAATACTAGATACCACAATTTAAATTAACTTTTGAGAAATGTGTGAAGTTGCTTATGTTTTGTAGTTGTAAGAATTGTGGATTTGATTGTACTTTAAGATGCACTTGATGTAACACTATCATGTGTTGTTTATGCACCATGAGCAGTCCTGCTGAACTTGTTCACCTTGCATACATTTCATCAACCACTTCTTTTTTGTAGCAAGACTGCGGCGGTGGTGCTGCGGTAGCGTTGTCACCTCACAGCAAGCCGTTGTACCGTTCGATTCTCAACTAGAGCGTCTTCTGTGTGGAGACATGCGTGAATGGGCGTACCTTCGTTGAAGGCTGTGCGTCAGGGCTGGCAAACTCTGCATGTAAAAAATCTACTGCCAATCATTAGTGGACCGGAGTTCCGCTGTGGCGACCCCTAACCGGGAAAAGCCGAAAGACACAAACAAACTGTTATCAAATTGTGTTCACCCTGCATACATTTCATCACCACTTTTCTGTAGCAATACTGTTGGCAAATTTTCCAATGCAAAATGTTATAGCTTTTATTTTGTTTGTGCAGTTTGTTTTCATCCTGCCCTTCCCAGCAAACATTTTTCACTTTGGCTATATTGGGATCTTTTTCCCACTATAGACTATGAACTCTTTTGCAGCATTCATTTTGTTTATAGTCTGTTTTACTCTTTACTTGGCTTCTTTCTTTCCCCATGGCTATGACTTCTTCCACGGAGAAGTAAAGCTCCAGTGAAAGGTAATTTTTCAAGTATCTCACACTTTTTGCCTGTTTCTTTAGTGATGGTGAATTCCTAGTGGCTATAATACTAACCAGTCAGAGAAACGCCTTTCATTTTTGCCATTTCCTAGTTGTGAGAACAGTCCATTTGGGGGCATAAAAGGTATTATCAATATTTCCTTTTATGCTTGTTGTCATTCCCAGTCTGTAAAATGGCATCAGTGGTGTACTGTGACTTGTTGCTTGCAACCCATTGACACATCCTGTTCAAGGGAATCAAACATTTTTTACAAGACACTTGGTTCATGCCCTGTCAAGCCTGAGTGTGTGGCTTATAGAATTTGTTCTTAAATGTGGGTCATCACTGTCACAACTGGAGGTCTTGGTTGCTACACTAGTGGGGTCAACAGGTTCAATAGCATTATTAAAAGGTGAACAACTGTCACTGTTTAAAGTGCTCTGTTAAATTTAATAAAGAACCATGTGTGTGTGTGTAGAAATGCTTTTTATTTAAAATAGTTAAAGAAATGGGGATGTATGCGATAACTGTTATGTAACAAGCTGGGAAGGTGTGAAAAAATTCTGATGTGGTAATCTCCTGTTTTATGGCCTACATCATACGTGTACTCCTCTTCCATTTATTTCGACTGGGGGTTCTAGAGTGTCGTTGCTGCAGCCACATGATCATTGAAAATAAAACTGGTCATCCCTTACTTTTGGGGTGTATTGTGAACTCCACTGTTCATCATGAGATACACGCACCGAATCATACATTATGGCTAAGTTATGGCTTTGGTCGTCCTCCATCTGTACACTGCTTGGCTTAAGTTACCATTACTAACATTTGGATTTTTCAAGATAAAGGTTATGGCGAGCATCATCATGGAATTTATTAACAGAGACATTGGGAACCTACAAACATTGGACCCTACCCAGTTTGGCTTTGTTAAGGGCAGATCATGCCTCCTAAACCTGGTGGACTTCTTTGAGACAGTTAGCAAGGCTTTAGATGAGGGAAAGGAGGTGAGCACAGCCTACCTAGATCTTGCAAAGGCTTTTGACACCATTCCTCATTCTGGTATTATAGACAAGCTCACCAGCCTGAACATAAACCCCTACGTCATGAGATAGGTTTCCAATTGGCTCATGGATAGAACCCACATGGTGAGAATTGCAGGCTCTAGGTCTGACTCTAAACCAGTTACAAGTGGCGTCCCCCAGGGCTCAGTCCTGGGACCCCTCCTGTTCAGTATATACGTCTCAGAGGTATAGGCAAGCACAGGAGGACTATGGCTAACCAAGTTCACAGACAACTGTAAACTGGGAGCCATAACTGACTCTCCAGCTGATACAGACATCCTCCAGAAGGGTCTCACTGAGATGGATACCTGGTGTCAAAATCATGGCCTCAAGCTAAATGCCAAAAAGTGCATAGTCATCCCCTTTGGAAAAAAACAAATTACCCGCAAACTACCACATACGTGGTAGTCCCCTAAATACAGAAAATGTAATAAGGGATCTGGGATCCAAGTAGACAGTAATCTCTCCTTTGATAATCATATTGCCAAGGTGGTTAGAAAATCCTTCTATGTGGCCCACCTAATCAAAAAAAGTGTTTACATCTAGAACAAAAGAGGTTACTGTGCCGCTCTACTCATCAGACCCATCATAGAGTACAACGCCCCATTTGGGATGAACCTTACAAGACACCTGCAACAGCTGGAAAGACCACAGATGTAACTCACCAACAGGATTACTGGCCTCAAACATATGCCTTATGCAGCCGACTGAAGAAACTCCAGCTGTACTCGATTGCATACCGCTTACTCAGAGGTGATCTCTGCCTGACATATAAGGCCGTGTCCAACCCAGAATTGATGGACATGCTCCACCTAAAAAAAAAAAAAAAAAAAAAAAAAAAAAAAACAAATCCCCAAGAGCCACACACTCTAGGGATCTAAACCTCACCACAATGATAAATAGGACGTGCTGGAGGGATAGATTCCTGTCCCAGAGACTCCCCATGCTTTGGAAAAGGATTCCAATCTATGTTAGGCAGAGCCCCTCACTAACACTCTTCAAGAGAAACCTTGACGAGTGGATGGGAAAAAGAAAATTTACCCTGGGGATCACTGCAGTGTCTCTTCTGGACAGAGACACAGGGAACTAATGGCTCTGCTGGACTGAGGCACAGGGAACTAATCTAAGGGGGTGGCAAAAGCCAACACATTCTGGCTAGGCTTATAGATGCCCTCGGACAGATAGCCTAGCACTTACCTATGAACCTATGAAATACAGAGATATGAATAAAAAGGCCTAATCAACAGACATTAGGTTACCTATTTAATCTGATCTATGGATAATATATGGGCTGGTTACAACTTTCAAAATCTCTGGTGAGAGCATGTATTTTTGAAAATCTGAGACTTATACAAAAACAATCCTAAAAATATAGGGAAGAGCCTGGAGCAACAGTGCAGACTAGTAATTCAGTACAGAGGATTAAAGTTGCGAGTTGCTGAAGAGCTTCATTGATTAGTTTTGGGTCTGATTCCCTTGGTATCCATTAGAGTGAGCAGGTGACTTAACCAAACATAACTCCTGAATAAGTAAAAAAACATCTCCCAACGAAGCAAAATACTAATAACAGGAAAAAAAAAAAAACAGAACGACCCAAACACGGGCAGAGAAACTCCAATTTAATGACACAACAAAATATAAACAGTAGATCCCATAGACTAAGCGCTTTCACCCTTCATAAATGGCTTCTTCAGAGTTAAATGGGATACAAACAACTTGATTCAAATAGTTTGATGTAAGCAGAGCTGACCAATCATATAAAATAAAATATTCAATTAATTTAAAAAACACACAAGAACAAAAACAAATAACCCTATAAATTCTACACACAAAAGTGACACACATAACACATACAGATTGTATAACCATATAAATAATATAATAATATAAATATATATATATATATATATATATATATATATATATATATATATATATATATATATGACAATATAGCAGTTTTACCAATATTAAAAGAAAGAGCAAAGCTTATATTAGTTAATAATTGCATTTTAATTTATTTGCTCTATATATATATATATATATATATATATATATATATATATATATATAATTATTTATTTTTTAAATGCATATGGTTATACAATTTGTATAAGTGTTATGTGTGACACGTGTGTGTAGAATTTATAGGGTTATTTGTTTTTGTTATGTGTTTTTTAGATTACTTGAATATGATGTCATTTTATATGATTGGTCAGCTCTACTTACATCAAACTATTTGAATCAAGTTGTTTGTATCCCATTTAACTCTGAAGAAGCCATTTATGAATGGTGAAAGTGCTTAGTCTATGGGATCTACGGTTTATATTTTGTTGCGTCATTACACTGGAGTTTCTCTGCCCGTGTTTGGGTCGTTCTGGTCTTTATTTTCTGTTATAACTCCTAAATAGTTCAAGCCAGTTTAGTAACCTTACTGACCTTACTGGCAAAGAACCTGCGGTAGTGGTGCTGCGGTAGCGTTGTCACCTCACAGCAAGACAATGTCCCGTTCGATTCTCAGCTAGAGCGTCTTCTCTGTGGAGGCATGCGTGAATGGGCGTGCCTTCGTTGAAGGTTGTACGTCAGGGCTGGTAACTCGGCACGTAAAAATCCACTACCAAACTTTAGCGGACTGGAGTTCTGCTGTAGCAACCCCTGACCGGGATAAGCCGAAGGACACAACAACTGACTATACTGGCAAACCTTGGCTAAACCATCACATGCAAGGGGGCAGCAAGGGGGCTACTTCCACTAGTGCTTGTAGAATGTTGGCAAGACAAAATGTCTTCTGTCATGCATAGCAGAAAGGAAAAAGACACTGCGGTATAGAGCAGACACTGTGTTCCATTTTATGGTGACTAACATTACATGGATAAAACAAAAACAGCTCAGTGCCGTGCAACCTTTACTACTGCTAAAGCACACCTGTGTTTAGGGAGGGGTTTAATCTTTTTACTGTAAAGCAGAGGTAAAACATATCTGTCTGTTGTACCTCATCAGCTTTCAAGGACATCCATGACTTTGGTTTAAAATTTTTGTTCTACCCTTAAAATCAGATATCTGTGGCAGAACAGGGATTATTATGGAAGCCATACAGAGCCGTGCAATTATATATTTTTGGACTATTCTTGTTAAAGAAAATCATTGTATACTATCAGCATAGCAGATGACACTAATATTTAAAATGTCCAATGTTCATAACCTTTGTATTTGATAATATTTGGTTATGTTACCAATTCTTGAGATAGGAGGTTGAGAGCTGTGCTGTGTAATGAAGTTAAGTATTACCAAATTAAGTAATGCAACATAACAAGCTGTTGTCTAATGGTACTCAACAAATACTTTTCTTTCTATCAAATCCAAGGAGCAGCTGCATTGCGCCCACCTCCTAAACATAGCCATACACCTTGACTCTTTATAATAGTGCTACTCCCACCTCCCACCCACTATGCATCCCAGAGGAAGTAATTAAGGGTCATCTGTATTCCATCACCTCGGTGTTTCAGTCTCTGTTCTTCGAATTTTAGTTTGTTACAGCATCTGAATATTCTGTACACAAATCAATGTATTTAGGTAATGACTAAGTATCCCTTACTTATAAATTTCAGCACCTCCAATGTCCTATTTATAAGGCCGCTTGTAAAATAGTTACAGTTCATGGGAGGTTGAACATTTTGTATTAGACAGGAACAGAGTGAAGTACTTGCATCTCTCCATCTCTCTCTCTACATACGTCTCTCTCTCTCTCTGTACACAAACACGTACTGCTGAGGTCTCTGCCCAAGTTTGCTGTACATTATCCACATAAAAACATATATTTGGGACAGAACTTCAGAAATTGCTATAAAACCATAACACCACTAATATGGATGAGTTATCTAGATTTATAGATGAAACTCATTTCTTAATAAAAAAAACAAGATAACTGAGTTTACAAACTGCAACAGAAGTAATGTATATTCTAAAGTAACTTAGTTTTGATTACCTAGAAAACAATGCTGCTTCACATAAAACGTTAAATACTTTAATGACAACATACCTCTCAACCTCTTAATGCAAGACATTTAGAGAAAGCCTAAGATAATGGGGGATAAGGGTCCATAAATGCAGACAGATTTTAAATATTGCTCTTAGAAACTTATTTGCTAGAATAGCACGATTTGTGTTAGTATGCATTTTCTGAAGTATATGTAAAACTCAAATGTTTGTCATTTAGTGACTTCAATCCTTAGTGATTTGCCAGAAAATACAAATTTTATGAAGAACAGGCAAAAAATAGGAGACAAAAATCTAGACATTCTGTGAAAATCTAGACTGTTAAGAGGTATGCATCTCAACAGTTGGCATTTGAAGCCATGTAAAAAACCTGAGCAGACAAGTGAAAATAAAACATTAAAAACAAGTTGTACTCTTTTCTTTTTGCAAAGTTAATTGCAGTTTCACCACTCATAGCATAAAGGGAAATAAAGTCTGGTGTAAAACAAAGATTTCTAGAAAGAACTCTGAGAAAGGAATGCATTTAACTGAAAAGTTGGAACATTTACATTCCATCTTCATTCACACATAGGCATTTCATGATTCATCTAACTTTTTGTTACTCCCCATTAAACTGCACTGATTATATCATCCCAAAACAATTCCCTCCCTATCCCTTCATGTCCAAATCTCCCAGAAATTGCATTAATAATGAGTTCTCTCCTTTTTCATACTTCTTAAGAGATGTTATTTACATTACCTATTACAAAAAAAATGTCTTCTGGTCCAGTATAATGTAATGTTGGTTGCCTGTGCATCATTTTAACACTATTTTCATCCCTTTATCTGCTTTCTATTTATTTAATTAATTAACCTTTAACAATCTACTACACAGCATTAATGGGATTCCCTAAAAATACTCCCTCTAGATGATGCAGTAGAATATTTTAATTCCACATTCCCAACTATTTTAAATAGCCTTGCGCCTGCCAGCCTAAAACACATAAAATCCTTGCATGCCCCATTGCGCTCTACAGCCAAAGACAGCATGGTCACCAGGGACAAAGCCTGGAAGCTTTGGCAAAAATATAAAAAAAACCCTCTGACCTCAAACTACAGACCTCTTCGCAACCAGGTAACCGCCAAGTCAGTAAAGCTAAAAAAGAATACTATAATACTTTACAAAACAAACACAAACATAATCCAGAACACTTCTGGAGCTCAGTAAACAGCTTACTACATGTAGGATTAGAAACCAACCCCTGTCCAGACCCAGAAACAAACCCATAGAAATAGCCACACTTTTTAACACATTTTATTGAAATCATATCTAATCTCATTACCAACATCCCTCAAACCAACCTAACCCACCTGACACCCCCTTGCTACCAATACCTCCTCTACCCCCCCCCCACACACACACACACACACACACACACACACACACACACACACAACTTCTCTCTAGCTCCTATTCCCACAGCCGAAGTAAAGAAACTGCTTCTGAAATTAAAACCATGCACTAATGCCTCTGACAACTTGCCTCCAGAGTTCCTTCAAAAAGCCGCAAACTCCATTGCCTACCCTGTTAGCATACTTCTCAATAGGTCCATTCGAGAGTCTTACATTCCTTCCATTTGGAAAAAAGCCTACATCCTCCCACTTCACAAAGGTGGAAACAAAATAGATAGCTCTAACTTTTGACCCATTGCCATTCTCTCCCCTATCTCAAAAATGCTTAAAAAATGTATCCACAGCCAATTCTTTAACTATTTACTCAATAACATACTGTCACCAGCCCAGCATGGTTTAAACCAGGACATAGCACCTCTACAGCTCTTAT
This sequence comes from Protopterus annectens, assembly GCF_019279795.1. Lineage (NCBI taxonomy): Eukaryota > Metazoa > Chordata > Ceratodontiformes > Protopteridae > Protopterus > Protopterus annectens. The sequence goes on along the minus strand of NC_056728.1, from coordinate 1,791,539,171 downwards.
ATCCTTCTGTGACTATCAATCGGGCATATGATGTCAGAAAACTTGTCTCCTCCCTATTTCTTGACCTTTCCAAAGCCTTTGATACCATCTTCCACCCTCTTCTTCTCAGAAAACTAGCTAACACAGGTATCTCTGCTTCTACCTTACAATGGTTTTCCAACTACCTCACTGATAGGCAACAAGTTACAAAGTGGCAAAACTCCTTCTCCCCTTTCCTTAATACCTCTACAGGTGTCCCCAAGGGTCCATCTTAGGACCAGTACTATTCAGCATTTTCATCAATGACTTCCACTCTAGCCTCACTCGAGGGTCAGTCATCCAGTACTCAGATGACTCCACTATCATATATTTAGACTTCTAGCATTGAGTAGCTTGCTTGCTTGTACCTGTTATGGTGGTTAATTTATCATTTGAACCTTGCTTAAAAAAAGCACTTTAGGGGTGGCAAGAGCCTTTGCCAGTATCTGGAACCCCAAGGGCGACAGGTGCAGGCCATTTCTGGCAAAGCATCGTGGTCTGTCGATCATGTCATCCCAGGCAGACAGATACTGGATCCCCTTAGAATGACACCAGAAGCTTAGCCGATTGTTGAAGTCAATCATTTTGTCCTTGTACTGTGGTATTCTGGGTGATGGCAGGATGCTACTCAGAGCTAGGGTCATACCTGCCTGGGCTACAAGATCGGAGAGCTCCTCCATGTCTCTTTTCATGTAGTCCAGGGAAGTACGTCTCAGGTCATTCACACCAACATGGACAATGACAGAGTCATATTTGTACTTGTTGTGGAGTGAACTGACAGCATGCGTTATGTGGCAGATCCTGACACCCGACAGGCAGCTGACAGTAACTTTCTCCTTGTTTAGCCTGGTGAGTGGAACATCAGTGTGCCTGACTATAGAGTCACCCAGTGTTGAGTATGTTGTTATGCCTTATAGGCTGTGGTTGAGTGGCACACTGAGGTTGTAGGCTATGTGTAATTTGGGTTGTGTTGGGGGTGGAGGTTGCTTGCATTTCTGCTTTGGAGGTTTCTGTTGCTTGAGCAGATTTTTAGTGAGAGCCTCCATGAATGTAGGTATCTGTTTTGTGCTTCTATGTGTGTGCTTTGGTGGTGTAGGTTTTGAAGGACTATGTGATGAGTGTGGTGCAAGTGTTTACCTTCTGCTCTTGACTGTCTAGTCCAGTCTTGGGTGAAGAGAGCTTTGCTTCCAGTTTGGCTATATAAGTGCATCTCTTGCAGGTTGTAGTGTTGAGTGGTAGGAGGAGACAGTTGTCTCTGTACATGATGCAATTGCTATATTGCCCCAAGATGCCCGTATTCATCAGGTAGACAGGAGAAAACACCTGGAGCTGACCCTTAGACATGCCTGGATAGGTGCTAACTTAAGTACTAAAAACGTTTTTCCTCTAGACAAGTAAGAAACGTTGAGTGCCGTAGTAACTTGTAGCTTATTTAGTGCTTACAATGAGTTTTGAACAAGTGCTGAGCCGAAAGAAACAGATTTGAGTGCTAAAACTAAAAAGAAATGGCTAGTTCTAAGGGAAAATTTGAAGAGCAGACTTTATGGCGCCAAGAATAGTTTAACCCTAGCTAAGCGGCGATGCATAAAGTGTATTTTTTTTAATATAACAGTAGCAAATGAGCAAACTGATTTAAACAAATTAACCAATTAACCAATAAAAAGCTAAAAACTAAGCCCTGTTCCAGCAGTCTTCGATCAGACAAGTTCTAACTGCACACTCCTGCCACTAGGGTGCAGGGAAACCTACTCCAAAAAAAAAAAAGATGGCCTGGACTAGTGCTCAAGTTATACAAACAGTGCTAGATTCAGCAGGTCTGAATCTAGTCTATGCTACAGCAAATAAGGCATACCAATTTCAGAAAGAAACAGTTCAAATAGGCAGGCACAACAAGCCTTTAACCAGAAACTCCCAGCTCAGAAGGGCAGAATATACCCTGTCCTCCCACAAGATTGTAGACCACACCTTCTTAATGTAAAATAAACTGGCCCAAAGCCAAAGTGCTTAAACCAGAACTAATACAATTTTAGAATAACAGACAGTAAGCCTTCAATCAGCAACTCCCAACTTAGGAGGATGTAAGCTACATGTCCTGCCACAACAGTGCAGACTACAAACCTTTTTAATGTAAAACAACTGGTCTGAAGCCCAAGTGCTTAAACCAAAGGCATAGGATAACCGTTACAATTTAATTAGGCTACTAATAAGCAGTAATAAATGCAGCAGAATAAATGGAATTAAGTACTTTTAAGAACAGGCAGCAAAAGAAAAATAAAGTTATAAAGTAGGAAGAAGCACAAATACAGTAAAAGCAGACTAATAAAGTGCAATTTTTTTAAATAACAATAGAAAATGAGAAAATGGATTTAAAATTACCCAATTAACCAGTAAAAAAGCTCAAAACTGAGCCCTGTTCCAGCAGTCTTCAATAAGACAAGTTCTAACTGCACACTCCTGCCACTAGGGTGCAGGGGAACCTTCTCCAAAAAAGATGGCCTGGATTAGTGCTCAAGTTATATAAACAAAGCTAGATTCAGCAGGCCTGAATCTAGTCTATGCTACAGCAAACAAGGCACACCAATTTCAGAAAGAAACAGTTCAAATAAGCAGACACAATAAGCCTTTAACCAGAAATTCCCAGCTCAGAAGGGCAGAATCTAGCCTCTCCTCCCACAAGAGTGCAGACCACAAACCTTCTTAATGTAAAATAACTGGCCTGAAACCCAAGTCCTTAAACCAGAACTAATACACTTTTAGAATAACAGACACTGAGCCTTCAATCAGCAATTCCCAACTTAGAAGGATGTAAGCTACCTGTCCTGCCACAACAGTACAGACCACAAACCTTCATGTAAAACAACTGGTCTGAAGCCAAAGTGCTTAAACCAAAAGGCTTAGAAGAACAGTTACAATTTAATCAGGGTACTACCAAGCAGTAATAAATGCAGCAGGATAAATACAATTGAGTACTTCTAAGAAGAGGCAAATGCAAAATAATGTAATGAAGTGGGAAGAAACACAAATACAGCAAAAGCCGATGAATAAAGTGCAATTTTTTGTTAGTAAAGTGCAAGGAGAGAGGAAGGAGGAGCAGAATATAATTAATGGATAAGAACCTAAGTGAGTTGGTCTTCTCAAATGTTCTCTCTGTATTAAGTAGAATGAACACTAGACTGGGAGGGGTGTCCCAGATCAAATTTACAGTAGGGTGGGCAACTGCAAAGCCACCAACTATAAAAACACCACAAGAATAGGGTGGCAGGCAGGGAAAATAGTTTCAGGACAGAAGAGAAACAAAAAACAATGCCAGAAAATGTATAAAATAATTCAGTCAGGCAAAAAATAATTCAGTCAGGCAAAAGTAAGACAATGCAGAAAGTACAGTTTTGTACCTACCATAAATGTAGATGTTCGAGTGTATACACTGCTGCAGTCATTACATTTGGGTTATCCTGCCGTCAGGCGGTCCCTCAGTCGGCCCGAGTTCCAAAGTCTTGGTCCGGCGTCAGCTGCTGTCGCTTCTTCCCTGACGTCAGTGCGCCAGAGGTATACAAGATGCAGCCGATGCCATTTTCTTCAGTTTTTCTTGCCCCAGATGTCAGGTACCCCCAAAAAGGTAGGCAATGTAAATTGCTAATAAAACATACATAAGAAAATCAATCAAAAACTTTCAGTTACCAGCAAATACTCCCCAAAGGGTAGAAGGGTTAGGTAAGTACCAGCAAGTAAGAGGGGAAGGAGGGAGGGTAACCTAGACTGCAGCAGTGTACACACTCTAACATCTACATTTGTGGTAGGTACAAAACTGTACTATGTTCATCGTGTTACACTGCTGCAGTCATTACATTTGGGTAGAATCCCAAAGCTGAGGTAGGGTGGCTGGTTCTATAAGGCATTAGGGGTGGCTATAAGGCCCTGCAGTACTGCAGTGGCAAAGCCAGCTCTGGATTTAGAGTAAAGAGGCAGATGGTAATGCTTGGTGAAGGTATGCACAGAAAGTACAGTTGTGTATACCTACCATAAATGTAGATGTTCGAGTGTCTTCACTGTTGCAGTCATAACTGTAGGGTACTCCTGCCGGCAGGCAGCCCGAGGTCGGCCAGAATATCAAAGTCTGGGTCCGGCGTCGGCTGTATCAGCAAGTACCCTGACGTCAGAACGCATGGGTATAAAGCTGACAGCCGACGCTATCTTCTCCAGCCTTTCTTGCCCCTGATGTCAGAAGCCCCCATAAAACCAAAAGGTGTCCCAAGGGAAACACAAATACACCAGAAAGGTAGTAAGCAAAAAAGAAACAAGAGGGGTCTGGAGGGAGGGAAACACCGACTGCAACAGTGAAGACACTCGAACATCTATATTTATGGTAGGTATACACAACTGTACTATGTTCTTCGTGTTTCACTGTTGCAGTCATAACTATAGGGTAGAATCCCAAAGCTGAGAACACGGGAGGAGGTTATGAAGACGGAGCAGCAAGAAGACCCTGCAAAACAGCAGAGGCAAAGCCTGTCCTAGACTTAGAGTACAAAGGGAGGTTATAGTGCTTGGAAAAGGTATGCACAGAGCTCCAAGTGGCAGCCTCCAGAATGTCCTTAGTAGGAACTCCTCTGAGAAAGGCTGCTGAAGTGGCAGCTGCTCTAGTAGAATGAGTCCTGACAGTACCTGGAATCGGTTTTCCATAAAGAGAGTAACAATATCTTATTCCATGAGCAATCCATTTGGAAATAGTTTGCTTAGAAATAGCTTTACCTAGAGAACTGGAAGCAAATGAGATAAGCAATTGATCTGATTTTCTGAAATCTTTAGTTTTGTCCAGGTAAAAACGTAGTTGCCTGTGTACGTCCAATGAATGCAAAATCCTTTCCCCTTTATTTTGGGGTTTTGGGAAAAAGGTAGGAAGGTGAATAGTCTGATTAGAACACTCTAGAAACTACCTTAGGCATAAAAGTAGGATTGGTCCTCAAGGAAACTCTGTACTGATGGAAGATGAGGTATGGTTCCACGGCCATGAGGGCTTGCAACTCAGACACCCTTCTGGCAGAAGTCAAGGCCAACAAGATAGCTGTCGTCCAGGATAAGAACTTAATATCCGCAGAGGCAGCAGGCTCAAAAGGAGGCAAAGTAAGCTTTTCCAAGACATAGTTGAGATCCCAAGGAGGGACAGGAGGAGATCTAGGAGGTCTTAAATTCTTAGCTCCTCTCAGAAATTGTCTAACCAGCTGGTGGGAAAAAATGGGAGGATCACAATTGAAATGAGCCGAAATAGCAGAACCAAGAATTTTAATGGAGGAAAAGGAAAGACCTTTAATCAAAAGGTCTGAGAGATAAAGTAAAATAGAGGGAATATCAGGTAAAAAAGGATCAGAACCATGATCCTGCATCCAAATACAAAATCTTTTCCATTTAGAAGCATAAGATTTCCTTGTACTAGGACGCCTAGCTTCCAAAAGAATATCCAACACTTGTTTAGGAAGAGAAGAAGGAATCAATTGCCTTTGATGAGCCAAGCTGCCAGGCAGAGAGTCTTGATTTGAGAGTGAAATACCTGACCCTGATGCTGGGACAGTAGAGAATGGGTCAGAGGAAGACTCCAAGGGGGTTCCAAGCAAAGGTGCAGTAGAGTTGGATACCAAAACTGACGAGGCCAATTTGGAGCTATCAAAATGATCAGTATGGGCTTGTCCAGCTTTATCTTTAGCAATACCCAAGGCAGAAGAGGAAGAGGAGGGAAGGCATATCCCGAAAGATTCTTCCAGCTGAAGGACAGGGCATCCACTTTCCAAGCTGTCTTGTGGAGGGACCTGGAGCAAAAGAGAGGCAACTGATGGTTGAGATGGGATGCAAACAGATCTATCTGAGGACAGCCCCAAACTGCAGTTATATTGCTGAATAAGTTGGGGTCCAACATCCATTCGTGAGGATCCAAAATATTTCTGCTTAGGCTGTCTGCCAAGAGATTCTGATTTCCTGGAATGAACTGTGCCTGAAGATCCAGATTCAAATTTAGGGCTGTGTCCCATAAAGTCATGGCAAGTCTGCAAAGGGGGTAAGAGTGAGAGCTCCCTTGCTTGTTTATGTACCACATGACTGTGGTATTGTCTGTTCGAATTAGCAGAGGTCCTGGCTTCAAAAGAGTCTGAAAGGCTAGAAGAGCATTTTGGACTGCCAACATTTCTTTCAAATTGATGTGCCATAGAAGGTGTTTGTTTGTCCACGAGCCCTGTTGGCATTTGTCTAGAAAATGAGCTCCCCAAGCATAATCCGAGGCGTCCGTGGTTATGATCTGAGTAGGTTGAGGAAGACGAAAGGGCTTCCCTTTGTTCAAAACACACGCCCTGGACCACCAAAGAAATTTCTTCTGGAGGCAGGGAATCAGTGGAATCATTGTATCCAGACTGTGGCAATGCTGAGACCATACACTCTTTAGGTACTATTGAAGTTTCCTCATGTGAAGCCTCGCATTTGGAATCAACAGGATGCAAGATGCCATGTAGCCCAAAGCCTGCAGGAATTTCCTTGCAGTGAGCTGAGTCAAGGTTGCCAAGGTCTTGAAGATTGAAGCCAGCTGTAACTTTTTCTGGAGTAAGGAAGGCCATCTGTAAACTTGTGTCTAGAAGAGCTCCCAAAAAGATCCTTCTTTGAGAAGGAATCAAATGTGACTTTTTTGTGTTCACTGAGAATCCCAGTAGTAGGAGAAGACGTTGAACAAAATGCAGGTGTTGAAGTAAAAGGTCTTTGCTGTCTGCCTGAATTAGACAGTCGTCCAGATAGGGGTAAATCTGAATCCCCTGAAGTCTGCAGTAAGCTACTACTGGAGCCAGGCATTTGGTAAAAATTCTGTACTGCCATTTGGCTTATCTACTGTGCCCAGAGAATTGGAAGTCTCTCGAGCCTGCCTTGAATCTGAGGTACTTTCTGCATTGTTGCCTTATGGGGATGTGTAAGTAACCCTCTTTTAAGTCCAATGTTACCATCCAAGCATCTTGTGAGAGCATTGGGAGAAGTTGTTGAAGAGTAAGCATCTTGAATTTTGGAATTTCCAAAAAGTTGTTTAATATTGAAAGGTCCAGAATAGGTCTCCAGGAGTTTTGTTTTCTTGGGACCAGAAAAAGTCTTGAATAAAAACCTTTCCCCACCTCTAGAGGTGGAACAGATTCTATGGCTCTTAAGGCTAATAAAGCGTCCACTTGATTTAAGGCCTCTGTCCATTGATGTTTTGGCAGATCTGGCCAGCCGGAAGGCCTTGGCAGAGTGTGAAAGTGGAATCTGTAGCCTTTCAAAATCACGTCTAACACCCATTTGTCCTGGGTAATGTGAGTCCAATTTTGGTAAAAAAGAGAAAGTTTTCCTCCGAGAGGGGCATCCAGGGAAGGAGGACCTGTAGCCCAACAGAGGGAGTCATTGGGTCTGCTTTCTTTGGGTTTGAGGTCTGTCTTCTCCCCTTCTAGGTGAAGAAGCAGTCCACTGTCTAGATCTGCAAGAGGCCTGAGCCTGTGCCCGACCTCTGGAGCATCTATATCTTCCCCTTTGAGGCCTGTCAGAAGTGGGAAAAGACCAGTTTTTGGAGGGCCAATTTCTAGAAAATCTAGGAGGCTGTACTTGCAAAAAATCTTTTACAGTCTGCATAGACTTGGCTTTTTCTTCCATCTTTTTAATAACCTCCTCAGCCTTAGATCCAAATAAGACATCATGCTGAACAGGGGCATCTAGCAATTTAGCCTTAACTTGTTCAGGTAAATTCTGCTCACGAAGCCAAGCATGTCTCCTGATAACAGTACCAGAGGCAGCAGCCCTGCAGGAATCCTCTAAGGCATCAAAACCACAATGTAAACTATGTTTGCTAACTTGTTCAGTTGCATGCAACACATCCTGTAATTCCTTGTCCTCAGCACATGCAGGAAAGGTAGAAAGCCTTTGTTTTAAAACAGATAAAAGAAACTGTTGATACTTAAACATGTGAAACTGGCAATTTAAAGCTCTAATAGAAAGGGTAGCTGAAGTATAAACCTTTTTGCCCCACCTGTCCAGGGCATGAGAATCCTTTTCAGAGGGGATAGGATTCTTAGAGGAGGCGGCCTTAGCAGCCTTGGAACCCTACGAAATAGTTTCAGGATCAGCAGAAGGGTTCTTAAATAAGAATTGATGGGAATCAGGGACCCTGTAAAATCTATCAGGCTTAGAAGGAGCAGGTGGCATGGAATCAGGATTCAAGTTAGCTTCAGAGAAGGCATCATCCACAATGTCAAGTACAGGAGGAATAGCTAAAGGCCTGTGTTGAGGGAGAAGAAGAAATTCCCCAAGTCTCTTTTTGGAAGCAGAATAATCCTGACCTTCCCAATGAAAATGCTCCCTCATCTCATGCAAGGTTACCCCAAAAGAGAAATCTTCAGGGGAAGAGGCAGAGGGAACAGAATCCTCTGCATCCAAATCCTCATAAGGAGGAAAAGAATAACCCTGATCAGAGGAAGAAACTGAAGATACAGAAGCCTGATCAGAGGAATCATAAGGGATATCCTGTCTAGGCCTTTTCTCAGGAGGAGGGAGAGAGCCCCTAATCATAGTTAATAAATCCTCAGCCATCCGTAGTAATTGCTTCCGAGTCTTAGGAGCTGAATCCGAAGAAGCTTGAGCAGAAAGTCTGGGTTTAACAGGAGTCTTTGACTTAGCCTTTGTCTTTGTGGAAATAGTAATATATGAAGGCCTGAAGACCCCCTCAGAAGCCGGTACCTGCACAGCTGTTCCGGACCCATCTGAAGGAGCGACGTCCGAAGGTCCTGCAGCAGACAAATTACTAGGCCTAGATGGCTCCCCATGGGAGTCCGTGTCGGCCATCGGTTCTGAAGTGGCGGACGACAGGGGCTGCAAAAGCGCCTCACTGACGACCGCCGAACCCGAAGCTGGCTCCGGCTGCAAAGTATCCTGTTTGGACCTTGGAGGCCTGTCCTTGTCTTTGCGTTTCTTCTGTATTCCGGTAGTCGGTAAAGTATCCGACGACATCCTATAATTAAATCGTCTACCGAAGTAATTCAAGGCCCAATCGTACCTACACTTGATAGTGCGAGAATTAAACCTGGCACAGAACCGACAGCAAGAAACGTTGTGGTCAGGGCCTAAGCAAGGTAGACAGTAAGAGTGGAAATCTTTATGAGGTATTTGTTTTCCACACAATACACAATTATTAACTTTTTCTGACATCGGAGGAGCAAGAAAAAGGTTTCCCCAACGGGGTACTTAGCTTTGAGAAGAGAAGTAGAAAACTTCGAACCGAAGACAATTACACCACGTTGTCTTGAAAACGCCAACCAACAACTAGCAAACTGCTTTGCACCGCATGGCAAGAAAGACTGGGGAAGATGGCGTTGGCTGTCAGCTTTATACCCATGCGTTCTGACGTCAGGGTACTTGCTGATACAGCCGACGCCGGACCCAGACTTTGATATTCTGGCTGACCTCGGGCTGCCTGCCAGCAGGAGTACCCTACAGTTATGACTGCAACAGTGAAACATGAAGAACATCTCCAAGTTGCTGCTTCCAAAATGTCCTTGGTAGGTACTCCTCTGAGGTAGGTAGTTGAAGTGGCTGTTGCCCTGGTGGAATGAGGCCTAATGCTGTTAGGTACAGTTTTCCCATGGTGCATATAGCAGAAACGTATGCAGTGCCCTATCCATTTAGAAATGGTCTGTTTTGAAATGGCTTTTCCCTGTGTTCCTGCAGCATATGCTACAAACAATTGCTCAGTTTTCCTGAAAGCTTTCATTTTGTCCAAGTAGAAGAGTGACTGCCTGTGTATGTCCAAGGAATGCAGTAGTCTCTCCCCTTTATTCTGTGGATTTGGATAAAAAGTTGGCAAGTGAATAGTTTGGTTTAGAGCCACACTTGAAACCACCTTTGGCATAAAAGTAGGGTTTGTTCTTAAAGACACCCTGGTTTTGGTGGAAAATGATGAAAGGTTCCACTGCCATTAGTGCCTGTAATTCTGAAACTCTTCATGCTAAGGTTATTGCCAGGAGCAGAGCAGTTTTCCAAGAGACATATTTTAAGTCTGCTGAGTTAGCTGGCTCAAAAGGAGGCAAAGTTAATTTTTCCAAGACGAAGTTGAGGTCCCAAGTTGGAGTTGGTGCTCTACGGGGTGGTCTTATGTTTTTAGCCCCTCTGAGGTACTGTTTTAGCAAAGGATTAGAAAAAATTGGTGGCTCTGTGTTGTAATGAGCAGAGATGGCAGAGGCATGGATCTTAATGGATGAAAAGGAGAGGCCTTTGTCCAGCATCTCAGTTAAGTATTGTAGTATCTGAGGAATATTTGGGACAAGAGGGTCAAGGCTGTGAGCCTGGTCCCAGGCGCAGAATCTCTTCCATTTATCCGAATAGGCTTTCCTGGTGCTAGGCCTTCTGGCCTCCAGAATGACATCCATAACAGCTTTGGAACGAGGCATTGCTTGCTTGACTAAGGAATCTGCCACGCAGCCAGGTTTAAAGTCTTGAGCTGTCCGTGAAGTATCTGATTGTTTTCCCGAGTTAGAAGTTGTGGGATTTGAGGCAAAATCCCTGGTGGACCTTGTGCTAAGTTCTTTAGTATTGGGTACCAGTGCTGGCGTGGCCAGTCTGGGGCAATCAAGATCATCTTTGGCTTCTCTTGTCTGGCTTTTATGAGTATCTTTGAAAGGAGAGGTAGTGGTGGGAAAGCGTATACTTGTAGGTTTTTCCAGCTGAATGAGAGGGCATCCACTTTCCATGCTTGTGGGTGGTAAGTCCTTGTGCAGAATTTCTGTAGCTGGCAATTCATTGGCGATGCAAACAGATCTATGTCCGGGCTCCACCATTTTTGTGCTATCATCCTGAACATTTGTGGATGTAATTTCCACTCGTGCGGATCCATGATGTTTCTGCTCAAGTCATCTGCCAGTGTGCGTTTTTCTCTCCTGACAGGAATTGTGCTTGCAGATGAACTTGATAGGTTAGAGCTGTGTTCCACAAGGTCATGGCTTGTCTGCAGAGGGGATATGAATGAGTGCCCCCTTGCTTGTTTATGTACCACATAACTGTGGTGTTGTCTGTCTTTAACAGTAGTTGTCCTGGATGCAGAAGGTCCTTGAAAGCTATAAGGGCATTTTGTAAAGCTAGCATCTCTTTTTGATTGATGTGAAGATGCCTTTGTTGTGCGGGCCACTTGCCCTGAATACATATTCCTGCCATGTGTGCTCCCCAAGCGTAATCTGAAGCATCTGTTGTCAGTGTTTGCCTGGCTGTGGGTTGAGTAAAAGGCTGTCCCTTGTTGAGGTGACAGGCTTGAGCCCACCATCGAAACTCCTGTTGAAGGCAAGGAATAAGTGGTATTACTGTTTCCAAAGTGTGACAGTGTTGAGACCAGACACTCTTTAGGTACCACTGTAGTTTCCTCATATGCAGTCTGGCATATGGAATTAGTAGTATGCAAGATGCCATGTAACCCAAGGCCTGCAGAATTTTTCTTGCAGGGAGTTGGGTCTTTGTTGCCATCACTTGGAAATATTGAGTCAGTTGTCCTTGCTTGTCTGGCGTGAGATAAGCCATCTGGGCCGTTGTATTTAAGCTGGCACCCAGGAATATTATCTCTTGTGAGGGCACTAGTTTTGACTTCTTTTCATTTACTGTGTACCCTAGGCAAATTAGCAATCTTTTTACAAACGCCAGATGCTTTAGAAGAATGTCTTTGCTCTCTGCTTGAATAAGGCAGTCGTCCAAGTATGAGTAAATTTGAATTCCTTTTTGTCTGCAAAATGCAATTACTGGTGCCAGGCATTTTGTAAAGACCCTGGGCACAGTAAATAAGCCAAAGGGCAGTGCAGAGAATTGGTAATGCATTGAACCTGCTAAGAATCTGAGGTATCTTCTGCAATTTTGTCTGATAGGGACATGCAGGTATGCCTCCTTGAGGTCCAAAGTTACGAGCCAAGCTTTCTTGCCCAGCATGGGAAGAAGGTGCTGTAGTGTCAACATTTTGAATTTTGGAACATCCAGGTAAGTATTTAGAAAAGAAAGATCCAGAATGGGCCTCGAGGCTTGGTCCTTTCTGAGAACCAGAAAGAGTCTTGAGTAAAATCCTTGTCCTTGCTCCTGTGTTGGTACCTTTTGAATAGATCTCATGTCCATGAGTGCTGGAATTTGTCTTTGAGCCTCTGCCCATTTATTTGATGGCAGATTTGGCATTCCTTTTAACCTTGGCAGAGTGTGAAAGTGGAACTTGTAACCTTGAGATACAATATTGAGAACCCATTTGTCTTTGGTGATCATATGCCAATTGTGACTGAAAAGTGCCAGTTTTCCCCCCAAGGGGGCTGCCAAGAGAGAAGTGTTTGGCAGCTGTAGTGGGAAGTCATTGGGACTGTTTTTTATAAGGTTGAGGCCGGTCTTCCCCTTCTTTCTGGGTTGAAGCACCCTATTGTCGAGGCCTGTAAATACCTTGTGGTTGACCTCTGCCTCTTGGACGTCTGTATCTGCCCCTTTGAGGTCTATCTGATACTGGAAAGCACCAATTCTTTGTCGGCCAATTTCTGCTAAATCGAGGAGGCTGAACCTGTAAGAAATCCTTCACTGTTTGCATAGATTTTGCCTTATCCTCCATTTTCTTTAATACCTCTTCTGCCTTAACTCCAAATAAAACATCCTGCTGCAAAGGTACATCCAATAATTTTGCTTTAACATGATCTGATAAAGTCTGCTCTTTTAACCAAGCTTGTCTTCTAATGACAGACCCTGTAACTGCTGCTCTACAGGAGGCCTCTAATGAATCAAAACCACATTGCAAAGTATGTTTTCCCAGTTGTCCAGCTGCATGCAATAAATCCTGCATTTCCTTATAGTTAGGAAGATCTGAATTTGGAAGCATTTTTTTGTTTCAACTGAGACATCAAATATTGCTGATATTTAAGCATGTGAAACTGGCAATTTAAGACCCTCATTGCTAAAGTTGCAGATGTATATACTTTCTTCCCCCATCTGTCTAATGCTCTGGAATCTCCGTCAGAGGGGACTGGATTTTTTGCTGTAGAGGCCTTTACCCCTTTGGGACCCTGGGAAATAGTTTCAGGGTCAGCAACAGGGCTTTTATAAAGAAATTTGTGAGAGTCATGAACTCTGAAGTATCTGTCTGGCTTAACTGTAGCAAGAGGTAAAGAATCAGGATTTAAACAGGATTCGGAATACACATCGTCCACAATATCTAACACTGGCGGAATGTCTAGGTGTCTGTGTTGAGGTAATAAAAGGAAATCTGAGCCTTTTCTTGGATTCTGAATAATCCTGGCCCTCCCAATGGCAATGCTTCCTCATGGTATGTAAGGTTTCCCCAAGGGAGTAGTCCTCTGGTGGAGAGGCTGAAGGAATAGATTCCTCAGCATCAGAATCCTCATAAGGGGGGTAAAGAGTATCCTTGGTCTGAGGATGAATCTGAAGAGATGGACACCTGGTCGGATGAGTCATAGTCTGCATCCTGTCTAGGCCTTTTATCAGGAGGCGGGTGGGATCCCCTGATCAGAGTAATTAGGTCTTCGGCCATTTTGAGCATCGGTTTCTTAGGCATGGAGGCCTGTCCTGGTGAATGTAGAAGCTGTTTTAGTTTTTAAAGGGGTTTTAGATTTAGCAGAAGATTTAATGGTTAGCTGAGTAGGTCTGAAAACACCCTCTGAAGCTGCGGGTTGTTCAGCTATTCTGGATCCCTCTGAAGGGTTAGTCTCGGTAGGCCGTAAATCTGGTGTATCCGAAGGCCCAGCCATCTCCACGTGGGAGTCAGAGGTGGCATGTGGTTCCAAAGAAGCAGTCATCAGGGGCTGTGAAGGCGCCTCGCTGAAAACCGGAGAACCGGCGACTAGCCTAGAAGAGGCTTCGTTGTCAGTTTTGGGCCTCGGATGCCTGTCCTTGTCTTTGTGCTTTTTGTAAATTCCGGTCGTCGGTTGTTCCGACGGCATGGTGTAATTGAATTTTCTGCCAAAATAATGTTGGGCAAAATCAAACCGACGTTTAATAGTGCGCTTGTTAAACCTAGCACAAAACCGACAACCTGTGACGTCGTGGTCTGGGCCTAGGCATGGGATACAATAAGAATGGAAATCCTTATGAGGTATTTGCTCCCCACAAGAAATACAATTATTAACTTTTACTGACATGTCTGAGGCAAGAAAAAGTGTCCCAACGGGGTACTTAGCTTTGTAGAAGATTTCGGTTCTGGATTCGGAATGAAAATCTCAGGAGTCGGCCAACCGGCCCTTGCGAACTGCTTTTGCTTCGGGCACCGCGCGGCAAGAAAGACTGAAGAAAATGGCGTCGGCTGCATCTTATATACCCTTGGCACACTGATGTCAGGGAAGAAGCGACAGCAGCCGATGCCGGACCAAGACTTTGGAACTCGGACCGACTGAGGGACCGCCCGACGGCAGGATAACCCAAATGTAATGACTGCAGCAGTGTAACACGATGAACATCTCTGAAAGGTTAAAATGCCAAGACATATACTTATCAGTGATACATTGCCAGACTGTTTGAGAATCACACTTCAGCCAGAACATCAGGAGTTCCAACAGTGTATATTAGGGTGGGAATGAAGGAGGCAACTGCCCTGGGTGCAAGGTGTTAAGGGGTGCAACTGGTCAATGATAATCAGTCAGCAGGGCAGTACCAGCATTCAGAAAAGAATTCCAATACTGCATTTGCTGTCAGGGCTAAAGCACTTCATTTCTTCAAGTGTGGTATTGGTATAAACTGCAGCAAGCCACGGTTAATAGTTTAAAAAGAAAAAAAAGACCTTTTTGGTCCTCAAGTATGAGAAGACCTTTTTTTTTGGCGGGGGGGGGGGGGGGCTCCTCAACTTAAAGTTTTTGGATGCTAGATCAGGGAATGACATAGGGTGCACAGAATAGCTAGCTGCTGGCCAGTGCCAATCAGCCCATATGGCAGTACCGGTATTCAGAAATGAATGCCAATACTGCATCTGCAGTCAGGGCTGATGCGCTTCAGTACTTCACTTGTGGTATAGTCTGTAGCAAGCTGGGTGTGGTATAGTCTGTAGCAAGCTGTGGTGTGGTATAGTCTGTAGCAAGTTGTGGTGTGGTATAGTCTGTAGCAAGCTGTGGTTTGCTGCAGTTCAAAAAAAAGTACCAGAATAGATTATCATGACTTCCCACTTTCTAAGCATTTGCAATTACTCCTCTTAAGACCATGCAAACTTTCAACTTCAGCTTTAAGCATTTTACCAAAAGAATAAACATGAATTTAGCATGAATTCTATGAATTTGCTTTACATTCCCAAGTTTTTGCATTTGCCCAAGATATTAGCCAGTTGTGTGCTACTGCTTACAATACGTATGTAACTTGTTTTTGTACATTCACTCAGTTTCCATGTGTCCCTTAGGGATCAGTCTATGGCTTGAATAGGACAACAATGTAAGCATGGAAATGAAGTCAGCCCTTCACTCCCAAAGCTTTAAACGGACTTTCATTCACCGCCAGTATACAGTACCAGTCGATTTTTTTCACTAGAAACATGTGCATTATTCATGCTTTTAAGGAGAATTATTTCTTTATTGTAATATTAATTCTTTCAATAAACATTTTCTTTTCAGATTTTGATCTTCTACTGTTTTCATAAAAATAACCTCAACATTTCAGTCAGCTAATTGAAAATCTTAGGGCTGCCACCTTTTCAAATGCCCAAAGTGGGACATTTTTGTAGAAACATCAGATTTTGCAAGGCAAAACATACCCACGGCCAGTACAAAGGACAGAAATTCATTTTTTTGCCAGAATAAAAGCTTATTCTTGTAGTATTTGAGTTGATTATTCTGCTTATTATAATATGTAGGTGTTTCAGATACAAAATAACGGTTTTATGCAAATATTAAAGAAAATATAGGAGATATTTTTGTCCTAACATCTCTGGACATTTGCCATTTTTTCATTTTTTTTGCAGGACACAACCGCCCAAAGAGGGACTGTCCCTGGCAAAGTGGGACAGGTGGTAACCCTGCTTCACATCTGCTAAAGACACTTTTCTGCTTGCATACACATTTTAGTAAAATGGCTAACATTCTCAGACTCTGCAGATACCTTTGTAAACTTGTCACGCTAACAAGTATATCTACATCTTGCATGTATTGGCTGTGCTTCAGTTGTGATCTTATCTATTTTAGTTCTAATTATGTCATCACGGCATGCTTATGTTCAGCTTGCTTTGCAGTTTATATACACACACTTTTTATAAATCCACTTTGATGGGGGTTTTTTTCAAATGTGTGCTACACATTTAATTTCTTCAGTCAGCACTTTCATTTACAAACCAGATAATTAATTTGATCTACACATGTCCATTGCTTTTCCAGTATCTAATCCTTTTCCAGCAATAACTTTGTACATAATCACTCTGTATGCCACACGCAATTCTCTTATTAGTCAGTTATGTACAATTCCAAATCCATAGTCTTTTGCTTTCTGTCCAAGTTCAGTTATGTTTCCTGCAGCCCTGGATTTTTTGTACAACAGATGACGTACAGAAAGTAGATTTTCCCCACCCTCACAACCTTATTGTCGTGTTCTTAAATTCACTATCTCTCTTTAGCTGTCTGTCCCTTTTGTTAATTTGAAAACATAATTCCTTCCCCCTCCTCTTTCACTGTGTCTCATCAGTAAGCACTAAGCACAAAATTATCATTTTGTGATGTCACTCATAGGTTCCTAGATTCATTGGTTCATTTGAGGTTACTAGACTAGATGCCTACTAGAGCCTTTACAAGCCCAGCCATGTTAATCCCCATTTGTTATTTTTGGGGTAGTTCGCAGTAAGAATTTATGAACAGAGTGGGTCTGTGATCAACATTGGCTACCCCTGTCCATGAGGGACATGAGTACCACCCCAGGGGCAATTTTGCAGTCTCCCATCCTATTATCTAGGTTGCGTTTGAATAGGGTCAGTGAGGAGCTCTGTTTTACATGAGTAGGGAGTCTATTCCAGAGAAGTGGTAGTCTCGGGGAGACATATCTGTCTCTCCAGCATGATCTGCTAATGTCACAAGCTAGGTTAAGATCCCTAGAGCAAGTGACTCTTGAGCTTTTTGACTTGCGGATGTGCAGCATTTCCATTAGGGCAAGGTTAGAGATTGCCCTATAGGCCAGGCACAAATCACATCTCATCAGCTTATAAGATACAGCCTGTCCACGTAGGTCACAGTTTGGAGTTCCAGCACTTTCTTAATGAGAAATCTCTGAGGTCTCTCCAACTGCTGCAGGTGTCTGGTGAGGTACATGCAAAAGGGTGCATTATGCTCTATTAGTGGTCTGATGAGGGTAGAGTACAGTGAAGTTATAACATCCCTTGACCTGGATGCTATGCCCTTGCCTATGAGATGTGTTATTTAGGAGGCTTTCTTTACCATTGTGAAAACTTGGTGGTCAAAGTTCAGATTGCTATCAACCTGTGTTCCCATGTCTAGTACCACTGGGTTGGAAATTTGAGGGGGGGGGGGGCTGTCAATATTGTAATTTGTAGGGAATTCTGTTTTGCAAAGGGAATAATAATGCATTTTTTACATTTAGTTTTAGACCATGGCTTTGGCACCATTCATTTATTTGTGTTAGACCTTCTTGTAATATGTTGACATCATTGGAGGACTCTGTCTTTGCTCCCAGTTTGCAATCATCAGTGAACATGGTGAGCCAATTGCTGACTACTTTGGCCTGGACTTCTGAGAAATAGTAGCCAAACAATAAGGGGCCCAGCACAGACCCTGTGGTACTCCACTGGTGACAGATCTACTGATGAAGGTGGAGTCACCAATTTTGACAGTGTGTGTTCTGTCGGTGAGCCAAATGGCTATCCATCTATTAAGTTGAGGGTTAATCCCTATCTGGGGAGAGTTTCTCAATGATGCCAGAGTATGGAATTGTGTCAAAAGCCTTGGCAAGGTCGAGAGAGATCAATATGCACTGTCTTACCTTCATCCATGGCTTTGGTGACATTCTCAAAGAAGTCTACCAGGTTTAATAAACATGATCTACCCTTAATGAAGTCAAACTGGGTTGGGTCCAGCAAATGGAGGTTGCCTATGTCCTTGTTGATAAGGTCCATGATAATTCTTCCCATGGCCTTGCAAATGAGACTGGTTAGACTTATGGGTCTGTAATTCCCAGGGTCAGTTGATGACCCCCCCCCCCCCCTTTTGTGCAGGGGGATTACTGTTGCTGTTCTCCATTCTGCAGGAACATAGCCAGTTTTCAATCTGTAACTAAAGAGAATGCCAAGTGGGTCCTCTAGGTCTCATTTTAGCTTGCTTAGTAAACAACCTGGGATATTATTTGGTCCCACTAAGGCTGTTTTTTTGCCTTGGCAAGAGCAGAGATGACCTGTTCTCTAGAGATACTAGGCAGACAGCTGATGTCAGGTATGTTTTTGGATATGGTAGGTGGGGATGGGCGGGTGACGTTTTCACTGAATCTGTCAGCCTGCAGGTTGGGAATGTCTTCCTGTGTAGTATGAGTGACCCTAACTACAAAAAGTCAAAAAAGAGGCCAGCACCAAGAATGATGACTCAGTTTATTCTAAGTGTAAAAATCAGACCGGTTTCAGCAAATTTGCCTTCATCAGTGATTACCATGTAACGAAGTTAGTCATGCATTTATACATCCAGCATTAATTGTCAATCAATAAAGCATTTAAAGGCACAGTAAAAAAGTAATAATATGCATCCCTATACATTATGAAAACAATCCTAAAAGAATTTCTTTGGTAATGCATTTTGAAATGTTACAAATGGTCATTAAGTCCCAGGGAAAATAGAGCCCCCAGCTTAACTATCCACATTTTTTCTTTTTCATTTAATAAACTGTGCCAACCCAATTTTAAAGATCTATCACCCCATATCTTATCAATGATACAAAAGTGGAATACCGCTGATTTGTGAGTACATACATGTCTGTAAAGTGCATTGGTCATGCATTTATTTCTGATGTCGCTTAAATGCTCCGACATCCTAATTCTAAATGGCCTGGAAGTCTGCCCAACATAAAATGAGGAGCAGGAACAGGTAGCTAAATAGACCACCCAGTCTATACTGCAATTTGCAAAATGTTTGATCTTGTATACAAACTTGGTATTTTTACTGGTAAACTCCTTAGATTTTAACATGTGTTTGCAAAAAGAGCAATGCCCACAGGAGAATGATCCAATCAATTTCTCTCCTGTAATAGTTAATTGATCCTGCATAGGGTCCCTTTCTGTCCTGGATTTATAATGGTTAAGATGAGATCCTAACGTTCTACCTCTGCGATATGAGAACTTACATTCATCTGGAAAAAAGATTAGATAGTTCCTCATTTGCCATGAGAATGTTCCAATTTTTGTTAATTGCATTTCTAATGGCGTGAATGTTTCTACCATATGTAGTTGTAAATCTAAGAACATTTTCTGATGGTGATGTTTTTTCATGATATCCTATCCTGCCCCGTGGCCCAGTTGTTGGCTGTTGTATGTCCAGGTTTGTAGCCTCTCGCCTTAAACCTGTATATTAGGTCATATTCACGTATACTAATGCATATGTGCATGGAAATTTGTGAGAGAAGGAACCACTCGAGCTGCCTGGATTCAATTTACATTTTTTCGTCCTGCGACTAACTGAAAGAGGAACTCTACTGGGCCTGCATGGATTAATGTAAGAAGCATGTTTATTGCTATTTTTGCCAAATTTGACTGTGACTATTAACTTTTAGTGAATCTGATTCTTTTTTGGAATAAAGAATCTACCAGTTTTTCCATTGTTAACAGCAGTGGTTAGCGACAACAGGATCAAAGGATCGTTGTAACCTGTGATGCAATATATGTGAGTTTTGGGGTACTAAGCCAGCTATACAAGCTATATTTATGTTTGTTTTTGTATAAGATCAATGATAGCGTGATTTCGGGTTGCTGGGATTTACAGAGCACCTGGGATATTTGAATATGTTATGTGCATGTTATGTGCTTGGTTTTCAAACTCGCTATACACTACCTCAGGACACTGGCAACAAGGGGCCTGATTGGACCTAAGCAGCTAGCATGTTTTTGTAAACTTGGATTAAACCAGACAGTGACTGTTGGCTTATTGGTAAGCCAGATGTACTTTTTCTTAAATCAAACTAACCAGCTCTGCTGCTTGACAAAGCGGTTGTTAGCAACAACAGGATCGAAGGATTGTTGTGGCTTTGGGATAAATCAAGGCCTTGTGTTGATATATGAGCTTCTGGATCCAGGCTAGCTCCACATATTTGGCTGTATTGTGCATGCAACAACAGGATAGAAGGGTCGTTGTGTCATTTAAGTGTTTTGGACATGTGGACAGTTTAAACAAACATCAATGGTGAACTGTTTATATATACTGATGGCCTTGCTAGAGTCTGCATTTTTGAACCTGTTATACATATCTTTTGGGGATGGTAACAATAGAGCTGAAGGGTCGTTGTATCATTTGAATTACGAGGCCCATTTGGACACTCTAGGCTGGAATTTATAGTTAATTCATGTTGAAATATTTTACCTTTTTGTCAATCATAAATAATTTGATGGATTGATTTGTTCATACTCATGCTGTGTATATATTAATACAGTATGTTGGGGAAAACTGCTTGAAATTGTCTATAACCCAAACACAGCCTGCATTTTACAAGCTTTTGAGATATATATATACTTCACAATATTGTGTAGGGATTGTTTTTCTTGGTAACATTGTACATATGGTACAATGTATGTCCATATAACAGCATGGATTGAATCTGTTGAAGAATACAACTATTATTATAGCAGGGGACACTATTGCAACTATATATGGTGCTACAGTTTGTCACAGGGGATGTATATATACTGTTTTGTGTTAAACATAATAATGTACACAGTTTAAATGAATAGTTGGGACTTGTTAGAAGAGAGATTTTTTTCTCTATAAATAGTTTAAGTGAACCCACTGGCATTTTTTCTTTGTTGAAAAACATGCCATCCTAACTGCCATAGTTCCATTTCTGGCCCCCTAAAGTATAAGCTTCACATCTCTTAACATAATCGGAGACATATTCAATATGGATTTGATAACTATATTGCAAGGGTTATCAGTTGATCAAAATGATCTTCAGCTGTTTGGTATTCATACAGATAATACCAATACTAGTATAAGTGAAGTTAGGGATCCTAATGATCTATGTAAGAGCCTTTTTTCCAAACTGACCAAAAGCATGACTAATTTATGTAGTTCAGTTTGGCATCTTAAACTATTTAAAGCTTGCACTGTTAAAAATATAACCCCTAGAGGTCTTGGAATTAGGGTGCAACCTTATGTCAATAACCCTGATATGTTAAATGAGGAGTGGGCACGAGCACAGCATGATGGAACCATGTATGTTGTTAACATATTGTCCTCTTTTTATGAATGTTCAATCCAGACAAATATAACAGAAACCCAACAGATTTGTGAAGAAATTAAGGTATATGAGGGTCAGGCCCAGTATCAGGAATGTCTTCACAAATTATCTAAAGATTTACTTGTGATGGAAAAAAACTTCAAAACAAAAAATTGCATACGTTTCAGAGAGATTTGAGGGACTATGAGCAAGGTAAACCTTCTGGATTTAGGAAAAATGTCACTTTTTCAGATGGGGAACATAGTAGGGCTAGGCCAAAGAGAAAGAGACCTAGATCGAAATTAAAAAAATCCAAAACTGACTACAGCAGTACCTCAGGGGAGGAGTCCTCTGTAACTGACATGGAACAAATGCTTGCTCAGGGGTCCTCAGCTTATAAGAAACAAAAAAAGTTGTAGCCCCTTTAGATCTAGGACACACAGGGGTGGGAGAAAACATCAGAAATGTAAAAAATCTGGAACCATTGCTGCAAATAATGACTCCCAAATAGCTGAACAGTCAAATGTATGGAATATTTCTTCTGTAGTACTATCTGAAACCACAATTAAACTCCTTAACAAGGGATTAACATGTGTTCCTGGCTTTTATGTTCATGAGGATAGTGTGGTTAAAGATGTTGTAAAGCTGTTGTGTCATTTTGTTGGCTGTTAAATTTAAAACTTTTTTGGTCAACAGGAGAACTCTCAATCATCTACTGATTTCAGATTTAAAAAATCTGCATTTCAGCCCCCAATGGATAAACATGTTGCAGTATTTCAAAAATCTGTTCTCAAAGATCTACATTTTCATGGTTATGAAACTCGTATGTTGGGTCACAACTTGTCTGGGGCTGAACAAATAGCTCTTCGGGAATTGAGGAATAACCACACCATAATTATTCCAGCTGACAAGAGAGGAGCAGTCGTTGTTATGGAAATGGACTACTATTTATCAGAGGCGTACAGACAACTTAAGAATGGCAAACATTATATGCCAATGCTTCTTGATCTGACTGACCGTTTTAAGAAGAAAATTGATTCCTTCTTGGAATTGGCTGTTGAGGAAGGGATTATTAGTATATCAGTTTCACAACATCTTAAAGTGGAAGATCCTCAGAGACAGATACTTTATTTGCTTCCAAAAATTCATACAAATTTGAAGAAACCACCTGGTAGGCCAATAGTATCTGGCATGGGCTCACTTACGGAACCCTTATCAGAATTTCTTACCAAGTACTTACAGCCACTTCTAAAAATGGTTAGGTCTAGGATCAAAGACACGACTGAATTCCTCAGAATTCTAAGTGAGACGCAATTGGAACCAGAATGGATAATGTGTACATTGGATGTTACGGCCCTATATACAAACATTCCACACTGGGCTGGACTTGAAGCTCTTGAATATTGGCTCCAGAAAGCAAACCTTTATCCTCCTGGTTTCAACACACTATTAGTCTGTATAGCAGAACGTGTCCTTACAAAAAACATCTTCTGTTTTCAGAAGGAATGTTACTGGCAGGTGCGAGGAACGGCTATGGGGGCATCCTTTGCCCCCATTTATGCAGATCTCTTTATGGGATACTTGGAGGAATTCCTTATATATGATGAGTTGCATAACATTTTTTGGTTGAGATAGACATTTGACAGCGATACCTGGATGACTGTTGGTTAATTTGGCGGGTAGACATAGAATATCTTTTGGAGTTTGTTCAATACCTCAACGATAACAAGTGGGGTATTGAATTTACACTCAATATGCACTGCCAACAAATTCATTTTCTAGATGTTGAGATCTGTCGAAATACAGATAATACACTGTCGACCCAGGTATTCCGTAAATATTCACAATATAACAGTCTTCTTGAAGCTATGAGCTTACATCCTGACCACATCATTAGGAATATTCCCAAGTCCCAATTCCTTCGTATTAAAAGGATTTGCTCCTCTCAGAATGACTATGAACATCACAATAAATGACCTAATATACAGGTTTAAGGCAAGAGGCTACAAACCTGGACATATAACAGCCAGCAACTGGGCAGGATAGGACAGAATTATTGAAATATCATGAAAAAAATCACCATCAGAAAATGTTCTTAGATTTACAACTACATATGGTAGGAACATTCACGCCATTAGAAATGCAATTAACAAAAATTGGAACATTCTCATGGCAAATGAGGAATTATCTAATCTTCTTCCAGATGAATGTAAGTTCTCATATCGCAGAGGTAGAACATTAGTATCTCATCTTAATCATTATAAATCCAGGACAGAAAGGGACCCTATGCAGGATCAATTAACTATCACAGGAGAGAAATTGATTGGATCATTCTCCTGTGGGCACTGCTTTTTTTGCAAACACATGTTAAAATATAAGGAGTTTACCAGTAAAAATACAAAGTTTGTATACAAGATCAAACATTTTGCAAATTGCAGTACAGACTGGGTGGTCTATTTAGCTACCTGTTCCTGCTCCTCATTTTATGTTGGGCAGACTTCCAGGCCATTTAGAATTAGGATGTCGGAGCATTTAGGCGACATCAGAAATAAACGCATGACCAATGCACTTTACAGACATGTATGTACTCACAAATCAGCGGTATTCCACTTTTGTATCATTGATAAGATATGGGGTGATAGATCTTTAAAATTGGGAAGGCACAGTTTATTAAATGAAAAAGAAAAAATGTGGATAGTTAAGTTGGGGGCTCTATTTTCCCCGGGACTTAATGATTTGTAACATTTCAAAATACATTACCCAAGAAATTATTTTAGGATTTTTTTCATGATGTATAGGGATGCATATTATTACTTTTTTACTGTACCTTTAAATGCTTTATTGATTGATTGACCATTAATGCTGGATATATAAATGCATGACTAACTTAGTTACATGGTAATCACTGATGAAGGCAAATGTGCTGAAACCGGTCTGATTTTTACACTTAGAATAAACCGAGTCATCATTCTTGGTGCTGGCCTCATTTTTGACTTTGTGCTAACTATTTTGGCCTTTTGCACCTGCCCTATGTGCAAAACCTCTCTTTGGATTGATCCCAACTACAACCAGTTCATCATATAAATGGGCATTCCATTTTAGACTTTGGACGTAATTATTTATTATTTTATTTTATTTATTTCTTTGACATTTATTTACCGGGTGGTCTGACTGGGTCTACAGAACCTGTTTTCAAGCAGAGGCCTGGAGAGAAAAGCTCCACGTACAGTACAATACAAATACAGTATAATCCAATACAATACAAATGACATTAGAAATGCTATACGAAAATAAGTTGAAAGAACAAACTATGCTACCAGATGTTACAATACATACTACACATCTAGATGACTCTATACAGTTAAAGCATTATAGACAATACATGATGTAGGTAGTGTCCAAAAAAATACTACGTAGGTAGTGCAATGTGTGACATTGACTGTTATAGTACATGAAAAATAGAATGTTAGTTTCAGTTAGGAAAACAGCAGCCAGAAAGTTAGTGATGCAGAGAGCGAGAGAGAATAGAAGCAATGCAGCCTGAGCAGTAGTTTAAGGATATGATACAGAAACATTGAAGGAGTTAGAAGAGACTTAGGATCTTGCAGACTATGAGGGATTGAAATGCGACAGAAGAGGAGGATGAGGCTAGTGTGGAATAAGAGGAAGAGCTGAGCATTAGGCAGGCTTTATGCAGGAGGAGAGCCATCTCTTTTTGAGATGTTTTTTTAAAGATGCTTGGAAATGGGTTAGGCCGGGCATAGATCTGGTAGCCAGAGGTAGTGAATTCCAAAGTATAGAGCAGAGTATGAATACAGACAGTGACCTGTTTTTTCTCGTGGGTTTTGAGATGGCTAAAGAGTTTTGTCTTCCGATAGTAGGGATCGATTTGGTGTGTAAGGTGTGACTAGATTGGCTAGTGCAAGGCAGACAGTAGGCTTGAAAATAAGGTTGTGCAAGGTGGATAGCCGAATAAAGGCAAGTTGGTTGGGGAGTTCAATCAAGTTTAATTCTAGGAGTGGTTTAGTGGTGTGTGTATGATATTTATGAGTTTGTGGCAAACTTTGCAACTTTACTGTAGCACTGTTCCATCTTGCGTATGGTAGAAGTTTGCAAGTTAGTTAAGATAGGGGTTTCATAAAGAAGGGAGGGGAGTAAAAATGTTTTTGCAAGGGTAGATTGGGTTGATGCAGTAAAGAAGTGTTGGTTTCTATACAAGAGTCCCAGTTTTTGATGAATTGTCTACATTTTGAAGTACATGGGGGTCGAATAAAAGTTTATTGTCAATGATGACTCCTAGAAGTTTGGTTTTCTACACTATTTCTATGACAGTGTTGTCAGATGCAAGGATGTTAAATGGGAGGTGTTTTGGGGATGAAAGAGTACTAATTTTGTATTCTTTGGATTAAGAAAGAGTTGGGCATTTTTTAGCCAGGATTTGACTGCAGTAAAGGACTGTTGAGTTTTTGAAAGTAGTTCTGGTAGTGATGGAGCAGTACAGATTATGGTGGAATCATCAGCGTATTAAATGATGGTCCCAGGGTGTGAGGCAGTGTGATGGTTGTTTGTGAAAATGTTGAATAGTAGGAGTCCTAGGATGGAGCTCTGAGGAACTCCAGTAGGGTTGTGGAGAAAGGGTGAGAGTTCACTGGAACATTTCACTGCTTGTTTATGATCCTAGCTCTGAAACCATTTTACTGTATTATGTGAGAAACCTAAGTTAGACAGTGTGTTCAATAGTAAGGGGTGAGACACTGTGCTAAATGCCTTGAAGTGATCAAGGAATACTGAAGCTGTATAGCATCCTGCATCTCTGGTCTTGTTCACAGTGTCTGCAAAGGATAATAGGGCTGTAGCTGTGTCAGAAGTCATGTTGGGTTTTTGTTAAAAGATTGTTTTTGCAATATAAATTGCATTACCTACTGATGGATACCTCTCTGGAGAATTTTGGATATGGTGACAAGATGGATATAGGACGGAAATTGGATGGATCAAAAGAGTTCCCTCCTTTGTGGATGGGGGTAATGTGAGATTGTTTCTATATGGTAGGTACTTCTGATTCAGATAAAGACCCTGTTTATAAGGATACTGATTGGGTAGGCGATTGAGTTAGCAGCCAATTTGAGGTAGTGTGTTGGAAGATTATCAGCTGAGGTAGACCAGGGTTTTAGTTTTTGTAGCAGTTTCTTAATGGTGTTAGTGGGTATGGGCTGAAATGAGAATGGGGTTTGTATGACATTTTGTTGAGTAGGGGGTTAGTAATGACAAGGTTAGAAGTAGTTGATGGTCTGGAGTTGGTGTCTGAATAGGTTGAAAGGTGGGGGGTTCAGCATTAGGGGTGTTAGTAGATCTGATACTAATTTTATGAAGTGCTTGTTAAAGTTTTCGGCTATTTGTGATGGAGGGGTATCAGGTGTGCTCTCTATTTGTTCCAGGGATAGGTAGAGAAGATATGGAGTGCCAAAATTTATTGGGGTTGATTTTATGCTGGAGTTGAAGCTGGGAATAATATGACTTCTTATCTCGGTTGATTAGTTTTGTCACTTTATGTAGTGTTTTGAAATTAACATGATTTTGTTCATTTTTGTTCTGTTTCCAGGTTACCCAGGCTAAGTCCCTTTGTTTCATCAGGTGTTTACATTCCTTAGAGAGGCATGGCACAGAGTTCTTTTTGATTCTTTTCCCACAAATGGAAGCTAGGGTATTAAGTATGTGAAGGAAGGTATTATAAAAGTATAGTACAGCATCATTAAGGGGTAGTTGTTTAAGGTGAATCCAGTCTATTTCATGTAGGAGATCATTGAATTTATGCTGACAAAAATTAGTTGAGTTCCTAACTGATTTTACAGAGTGTACTCTTAGTTGTTGGGAGTTTGTTCTAAGGGAATAAACTGGTAGATGATCGCTGAGGGAGTTAGACAGTGTACCAGAAGAGGGGTAAATGACAGGGTGGGATACTAGGATCCAGTCTGGGGTGGATTGACAGTTAAGATCTTTACTGTATCTTGTTGGAGTATTGAAAAGCTGACAAAAAACATACAGATTTATACTCTTTGTGGGGGAGTTGGAAGCTATGGTTTGCAAATCTATATTTACGTCTCCTAAAATTGTTTCAAGGTTTAATTGTTTGGGATGTCCAGGATAAAATATTTTCAAACACTGGTATATTGTTACCCGATAGGATTACTATTATGCAAATTATTTTTGATATTTTGAGGTACAAAAAAAGAGATTAGTACCTCGACATTAGAAAAGGTGGGTGCATTACTGGTGTAGGGTGTGATACTGAGTGCAAAGGGATATAAAAGGGCTATCCCTCCCCATTTTTAGCTCTCTCTCTTCTGGTTATTGCAAAGTTTGGAGGTATTATTTCTTAGTCTTTTACATTGGGGTGTAGCCATGTTTCAGTAAGGACTAGTACGTCAGGTTTATTTTGATCAATCCAGGCATGCAGTGGGGCTATTTTATTGCATATACCTCTAAGGTTCAGTATGTTTAAATCTTTGGGGTTACTCTTGTGGTTAGGATTAGAGAGTGGGCCAAGGTTAGGATATATGTCTCCACATTTGAGTAGATTGGTAATGAGGAATGAGTACCACGGGAAGTCTTTTTTATTCCTAGGTGATGGTACTGGTGTCAAGTGTGGTTTCATAGGAGGTGAGGAGGCCAATTAGTGGCTTGAATAATATGGGAGGGTATTGGGTAAAAGCTGGGAGGAGATATGCGAGAAGCTGTGTTGTTTATTGGGGTGATGGTTGGAGGAGGTTGTTGATGTGTATTGGTGTGTGTGGGTAAGCAAGGATATAGCTGTAGCGAGGTTTAGAATTAAGAGTAAAGAAACTAGGCAGGGTAGGAGGAGCATGTCAACTGTGGTAGCAGGTTTAATAATAATAATAAATGTTACTTATGTGTTACAATATAATATCCGATGTAAATAGAGATTATGTTATCTTGTGATATGTGTGCAGCTGAAGGCAACGTTGGAAATGTTTTGACTTCAGGGTGAGCTTTGACAATGTGGTTAGGTGTTTTGCCTTGCGGTTTGTGATAAGGAGGGGTGTGGGAGATGTGATTAGTCAACAGTAAAATTATGGTGCAATGTTAGTTTGTGTGTATAGTAGAAGAGAAGGTAGTAAGCCTGGAGTTAATGTAAGACAGTTTGTGGTGGTGATTGTTTTGTGATGGTGAAGTAGAGTGAGATGCAAAGAATTATAGTAGGAGATGAGAATTCAAGGTGATGGACGTAAGGGAAGGCAAAATACCTTTGGATATGGGGAAGGGTAGGGAAGCAGACTGAGTGAAGTGAATGGAGCAGGAAGAATCCCCCCAGATGATTTACCACTATAAATCAATCAGTGAGGTAGAATGTTCATGGATACAAAGACAAGGTGTCTGAAAGTACAGTTTTGTACCTACCATAAATGTAGATGTTCGAGTGTTCACCCTGCTGCAGTCATCACACTTGGGGTTATCTTGTCGTCAGGTGGTCCCGCAGTCGGCCAGATTTCCAAAGTCTTGGTCCGATGTTGGTTGTCACCTCATCCCTGACGTCAGTGCGCCAGGGGTACATATATTGCAACCAACGCTATTTTCTTCAGTTTTTCTTGCCCCAGATGTCAGGTGCCCCCAAAAGGGTGATCAGAATTAGTACCAAATGGTGTGAACACTGCACAAACACAAAATCCCTTCAGCTATAAGCAAATACATCAGTAAGGCATAGCAGATTTAGCCAGTAGATCAGAGGGGATGGAGGGAGGGTAACCTGGACTGCAGCAGGGTGAACACTCGAACATCTACATTTATGGTAGGTACAAAACTGTACTATGTTCATCGTGTTACCCTGCTGCAGTCATCACACTTGGGTAGAATCCCAAAGCTAAGGTAGGGGGGAGGTATCATAGAGGGTTAGTGGAGGCAATGAGGCCCTGCAGAACTGCAGTGGCGAAGCCCGCCCTGGACTTAAAGAGGTAAGTGATAGTGTTTGGTGAAGGTGTGTACAGAACTCCAAGTTGCAGCTTCTAAAATTTCTTTTGTAGGAACCCTCCTGAGAAAGGCTGTAGAGGTAGCTGTTGCCCCGATAGAGTGGGCTCTAATGGTAGGAGGAACTGGTTTCCCATGATGGGTATAACAGAACCGTATGCAATGGCCTATCCATTTAGAAATGGTTTGTTTGGATATAGCCCTCCCTTGAGAAGCTGTAGCATAGGATACAAAGAGCTGGTCAGTTTCTCTGAAAGCCTTAGTTTTATCCAAGCAGTAACGAAGCTGCCTGTGAATGTCCAAGGAATGCAAGAATCTCTCACCTTTGTTCTGTGGATTGGGGAAGAAAGTGGCTAGGTGGATGGTTTGATTTAAAGCTACACTGGAAACCACCTTAGGCATGAAGGAAGGATTAGTTTGTAGAGAAACTCTGCCTTGATGAAAAATGAGGAAAGGTTCCACTGCCATTAGTGCCTGTAATTCTGAGACTCTCCTAGCAGAAGTTATTGCCAGAGCAGGGCAGTCTTCCAAGATAGGAACTGAAGGTCTGCAGAGAAAGCTGGTTCAAAGGGAGGTAACGTTAGTTTTTCCAAAACAAAGTTGAGGTCCCATGTTGGTGTAAGAGCTCTTCTTGGTGGTCTAATGTTTTTGCCCCTCCGAGGAACTGCCTTAGAAGAGGATTTGAAAATAAGGGTGGATTTGTGTCGTAGTGAGCTGAAATAGCTGAAGCATGAATTTTAATTGAGGAGAAGGAAAGTCCTTTGTGCAACATCTCAGCTAAATACTGCAGAATGTGAGGCATATGAGGCCGAGTTGTGTCTTGGCCTTTAGCTTGGTTCCAGGCAGAAAACCTTTTCCATTTGTCCGAGTAAGCCTTCCTGGTACTTGGCCTCCTGGCTTCCAGAATAACATCCAGAACTGCTTGTGAAAGAGGGGCTGGTTGGATGTTTAATAGATTTGCCATGCAGCCAGGTTTAATATTTTGAGCTGGCTGTGTAGAATCTGCTTGTTTTGTTGCGTGAGCAAGTGGGGTATTTGAGGCAATATCCATGGTGGGCTGTGAGCCATATCCTTCAATAGCGGGTACCAGTGCTGGCGTGGGCAGTCTGGGGCTATGAGAATCAGTCGTGGTTTCTCCTTTTTGACCTTCAAAAGAAGCTTTGTGAGAAGAGGTAGTGGAGGAAAGGCAT
This sequence comes from Protopterus annectens, assembly GCF_019279795.1. NCBI lineage: Eukaryota > Metazoa > Chordata > Ceratodontiformes > Protopteridae > Protopterus > Protopterus annectens. The sequence continues at coordinate 1,791,508,599 of NC_056728.1, read as the reverse complement.
ATGCTGTCAGGTTTTTCCAAGTGAAGGAGAGAGCGTCCACTTTCCAAGCTTGATGGTGGAATGTCCTTGTACAAAATTTTGTCAGTTGGTAGTTTTGAGGACTGGCAAACAGGTCTATATTTGGATGGCCCCATTTTTGAGTTGTTATTGTAAATATTTGTGGGTCTAGTTTCCACTTGTGGGGATCTTTGATGTTTCTGCTTAGGTCATCTGCCAATGTGTTTTTCTGTCCTGGCAGGAATTGAGCTTGTAACTGGACTTGGTAGGCCAGAGCTGTGTTCCATAAGGTCATTGCTTGCCAGCAAAGAGGGTAGGAATGTATGCCCCCTTGTTTGTTTATGTACCACATTACTGTGGTGTTGTCCGTCTTTATTGCAAGTTGTCCTGGATGTAGTAGATCCTTGAAGGCTGTCAGAGCTTTCTGTACAGCTAGCATCTCTTTTTGATTTATGTGCAGTTTTCGTTGTTCTGCAGTCCATAGGCCTTGAATGCATTGTCCTGCCATGTGTGCCCCCCAGGCATAGTCTGAAGCATCTGTTGTGATAGTTTGCCTGGTTGGGGGCAAGGTGAGAGGCTGACCCTTGTTGAGGTGACATGCCTGTTACCACCGTAGAAATTCCTGTTGAGGGCAGGGAATGAGAGATATCACTGTGTCCAAGCTGTGGCTGTGTTGAGACCATACGCTTTTTAGGTACCACTGTAATTTCCTCATATGCAGTTTTGCAAATGGTATTATCAGAATGCAAAATGCCATGAAGCCCAAAGCCTGCAGAATTTTTCTTGCAGTTAATTGGGTCTTTGTTGCCATTGTCTTGAAATATTGAGTCAGTTGTAGTTGCTTGTCTGGTGTAAGATAAGCCTTCTGGGCCGTTGTGTCCAAGCTGGCACCCAGGAATGTCATTTTTTTGTGAGGGTACTAGTTTTGACTTCTTTTCGTTTACTGTGTACCCCAGACAATTTAGTAGATGCTTCACAAAAGTCAGATGATGTAAGAGAATGTCTTTGCTTTCTGCTTGGATGAGGCAGTCGTCCAGGTATGGATATATTTGAATTCCTCTTTGTCTGCAGTATGCAATTACTGGTGCCAGGCATTTTGTGAATACTCTGGGCACAGTAGATAAGCCAAAGGGCAGTGCAAAGAATTGATAATGGGTTGAACCTGCAATGTAATGGAGGTATCTTCTGCAACTTTGATAGGGACATGCAGGTATGCCTCCTTGAGGTCCAACGTTACCAGCCATGCTTCCTTGCCCAACACGGGAAGTAGCTGCTGTAGTGTTAGCATCTTGAATTTGGGAACTTGTAAGTAAGTGTTTAGAACTGAAAGGTCCAGAATTGGTCTCCAAGTATTGTCCTTTCTGGATACTAGAAAGAGCCTTGAGTAAAATCCTTGGCCTTGCTCTTGAGTTGGTACCCGTTGAATGGCTCTCATGTCCATGAGAGCTGTAATTAGTTTTTGTGCCTCTGCCCATTGATTTTGTGGCAGGTTTGGCATTCCTCTTTTCATTGGCAAGGTGTGAAAATGGAATCTGTATCCTCGTAAAATTATGTCTAGGACCCATTTGTCCTTTGTGACAATGTGCCAGTTGTCTGAAAAAAGTGCGAGTTTTCCCCCCAAGGGGGCTGACAAAAGAGTTTTGTTTGGCCAGCTGAGGTGCAAGTCATTGAGTTTGCCTTCTGGTGGGTTGAGACCTGTCTTCTCCTCCCTTCTGGGTTGAAGTGCCCCATTGGCGAGGTTTATACTGGGCTTGTGGTTGTCCTCTGCCCCTTGGGCACCTGTATTTACCCCTCTGAGGTCTGTCAGTGGCTGGAAAGAACCAATTTTTTGTTGGCCAGTTTCTGCTAAAGCGAGGGGGTTGTACTTGTAGGAAATCTTTGACTGTCTGCACTGACTTCGCCTTATCTTCCATTTTCTTTAAAACTTCTTCTGCTTTCACTCCAAAAAGAACATCCTGCTGTAAGGGAGCATCTAGAAGTTTTGCTTTAACATGATCAGGCAGACTTTGTTCCTTTAACCAAGCATGCCTACGTATAACTGATCCAGTGACAGCTGCTCTGCACGAGGCCTCCAAAGAATCGAACCCACATTGTAAGGTATGTTTGCCCACCTGCTCAGTGGCGTGCAACAAATCCTGTACTTCTTTCAATTCAGATTGTTGAGGGAGGGAGGTTATCTTTTGTTTTAACTGAGAGATTAGAAATTGCTGATACTTAAGCATATGAAATTGACAATTTAGTGCACTCATAGCTAATGTGGTTGAGGTGTAAACCTTTTTCCCCCACCTGTCTAGTGCTCTTGAATCCCTCTCAGAAGGTACTGGGTTTTTAGCCATGGAAGCCTTAGCCCCCTTGGGACCCTGGGAGATAGTCTCTGGGTCAGCTACTGGGCTTTTGTAAAGAAATTTGTGGGAATCAGGTACTCTGTAGTATCTGTCAGGCTTAGCCGGAGCAGGAGGTAAAAAGTCTGGGTTGAAACTGGATTCTAAATAGACATCATCCACAATGTCCAAAACAGGTGGGATGGCTAGAGGTCTGTGTTGGGGGAGTAAAAGAAACTCTCTGAGCCTTTTCTTGGAATCAGAGTAATCCTGATCTTCCCAGTGAAAAATGTTCCCTCATAGTGTGTAAAGTTTCCCCAAAGGAGTAGTCTTCAGGGGCAGAAGCTGAGGGAATAGAGTCCGCAGCATCAGAATCTTCATAAGGAGAGAAGGAATAGTCTTGGTCCTCAGAGGAATCCGAGGAAATAGACAGTTGCTCAGAGGAAGCAGAATCTTCCTCTTGTCTAGGCCTTTTGTCAGGAGGGGGCTGTGAACCCCTGATAAGAGTAATCAAATCTTCAGCCATTTTGAGCATCTGTTTCTTAGGCATAGGGCCTTGAACAGGAGACTGAAGTGTAGGCTTTTTAGATTTAGAAGGAGTCTTCGACTTAGAAAACGTTTTGACTGTGAGAGTCGTCTGTCTGAAAACGCCTTCAGAAACCGATGGCGTTTCAGAAGCACTGACGTCCTTAGAAGGTAAATCGTCGGTAGGGCCTGAAGTAAAAGGCTGCGCTAGTACATTAATATCCGTAGCGGTCTCGGGTTTCAGAACTGCGGTAGTCAGGGGCTGCGTCACAGCCTCACTGAGAACCGGAGACCGGATCAACAGAGGCCTCGGAATCTGGCTTAGGCCTGGGCTGTCGCTCCTTATCCCTGCACTTTTTGTGCACGCCGGTAGTCGGTAGCTCCGACAGCATGTTATAGTTAAATTTTCTACCAAAAAAGTGTCGTGTAAAATCAAATCATCTTTTAATAGTATGCTTATTAAACGTGGTACAAAATCGACAAGAAGTGATGTCGTGATCAGGGCCTAGGCAAGAATGAAAATCCTTATGAGGTATTTGCTTCCCACAAGAAATGCAATTGTTAACTTTTTCTGACATTGGTCTGAGGCAAGAAAAGTTTCCCCAACGAGGTACGTAGCTTTATAGAAGACTCCGGTCTGAAATTCGAATTCAACAATCTCAAGAGTTGGCCGACCAGCACTTGTGAACTGCTTCTGCTTCGGGCACCGCACGGCAAGAAAGACTGAAGAAAATGGCGTCTGTTGCAATATATGTACCCCTGGCGCACTGACGTCAGGGATGAGGCGACAGCAACCGACGTTGGACCAAGACTTTGGAAATCCGGCCAACTGCGGTACCGCCTGACGACAGGATAACCCCAAGTGTGATGACTGCAGCAGGGTAACACGATGAGCATCTATAAATACTGGACTTGAGTCACAGCATCTAGTTTTATAATTATGGGCTTTTCAATGACTTTCCAGTAATATATTACACTGATAAGAGTGAAATATCCTGAAGTGTTAATGTAGCTTCACTTTCAGCAGTAAAAGGCCTGTGAGTGTGGGTTAGTAAGTGGGGGTGGGGATATCCTTCCAGCAGATTCAACACTACAAACAGAACACACTAGTGCATGACTTAACAAATTAAGTTATTAGCTCGAGTCTTAGAAATTGCCTTACACAGATTTAACTCAGTGTATTTGTTCCTTGTGAACTTTTGCAACTGCAGGTGAAATTCAGCTGTTCTTGTTCTTTAGGTAGTGGGATATGATCACTTTTGCAGCAGCAGTAGTCAGATTTACTATGTGCTGATTTCACTTCTTGTAGAGTGAAGCAGCTGGATGGAGAGAACACTTGGGATGTGTGGTAGCGAAGTGACTGAGTTTGGAGCCCAAGGGATGCCTTATGATTATCTTTGGCTAGGGATGCGATTTTAGTTTCATAATTTGCTTCAGAAGACTTTACAAGATTTCAAATTTTCTTGTTTAGGCTTACGAAGGAACTCTTCCTCTGCAGCCTGATATCGATCTTGCTTTTAGACAACAGTTTCTTCCTCTTGTTATATAATCTGTTTATACTTGAAGTTCACCATGGTGGCTTGTTTTTATAGGAAGACCTGTTTTGATCTGGTCAGGTACACCACGGTTTATGCAGTCGCTTAAGTGTTTGTACAGGGCATTTGCGTACACTTCTGCATAGTGAGCACTGATGTCTGTGATTGTGAGTAGTATGAAGCTTTTTATACCATCGCTTATTAGGCTGTAGTTAGCTTTGGTGTCGTTTTTTATCATTTTTGTTCCTGTGAAGGTGTCAGTTCCAATAGTTACACCAAACAATACTGATTTGTGGTTTGATCTACCCAAGGAGGGCATCACCCATGGGGGATGTACAGTGACCTCCCATGTTGGTGAGTACTACGTCCAGAACATTAGAGCTCCTAATGGGGGCACAGACTATCTATTCCAGAGCATTTGTGTTTACAAAGTCCAGGAACCTCAGTGGGTTTTTGCTTGTGTATGTCCCCCAGTCTATGGAAGGATAGTTGAACTCTCGCAAGGCTAAGATGTTGTGCTGTAGTGAGGGATTCCAGTAAATCAAGGTAGGCAGTGTGCTTATCCTGGTTCATGGTGGGGATCTACATCTAGCAATGCTGTAGTATGGTACTTTCCCAGTAGTTAACTGGACATGGAGTAGTTCGATAGAATCAAGCTGTTTGACCAGTTTCAAACTGTAATTGGTTTTAATGAAGGAGGATACACCTCCACTTTTGGTTCCTTCATACTCATTTTGAGGTCTGAACATGTGGAGGCATTGTAGTCTTGCACAGCTGGGGTGCTCTCAATGGCCTTGAACCATGTCTCGTAACTGCACAGGCATCAGCATCCTCCAAGGTGAGGAGTGCTTTCAGGGAGTGTAGATTCATATTTAAACTCCTAGCATTAAGCGGCACGGCCCTGAGTTTGTCTCAATTAGATTTTGTTACTAGTTGGAAAATTTAATAAACACACCCTGCGCTAACAGCTATGCAAACCTAATTCTAGCTGAATGGGAGATTAAATACATTTTGAGTAAAGAAAATCCGTGGCTAGCACATATGGGTTTATTTCGCAGATTTGTAAATTATGTCTTTTTTTTTTTTTTGTGGAAAGGGGAGACAACAATTGGATGCTTTTGTTAACTATTTAGAGATAACCACCACATTAAGATTTACTGTGCATTCATCAGTAGATTTTATAGAATTTTTGGATATTTTATTAAAAGTGGATGAAGGGGGTAAAATAAGTACTTTGTTATACCATAAGTCATGCTGGAAAAATGCTCTATTGGATAGGGGTAGCATGCACCCCCACCATATTTTTAAGAATGTCGTGGATAATCAGCTTCTGAGAACTTCCCGACTTTGTAGTAAGGAAAGTGATTTTTTACATCATATAAATGTAACAGAGAACAATTTGTTAGAACATGGTTACAAAAGTAGGAAAGTTAGGGAAGCATCAGAAAGGGTTACGTCCATGAGAGATGGGAAAGGTAGACCTTGGTATTCAAAGAATACTGAAGATTCAGTTAATAAGGAACAGAGAAATATATGTAAGGTTAGGATACCTTTTACTTTTAGTACTGATTTTAAATATATAAAGAATATAATGCAAAATAACTGGATGGTATTATTGTCTGATAACAAGATGAAAAATATAGTAGGTGATGTGCCAAACTTCAGCTATTAGAGAAATCGTAATTTAAAGAGTCTGTTATGTTATAGACCAGGACCTGGTGATAAGAATAACCTAGGTAAATGATATAGTGGCAAATCAGGTACACATCCATGTAAAAGATGTAAGGCATGCAGGTATATTAAGACTGATAATGTGTTTGAGCACCCTGTTACTAAAAGGATATACAAGTGTTCACATTATGTATGCTGTTCTACTAAAAATGCGACTTATATAGCAACCTGTTCATAATGCACTTCTTTTTATGTTGGTAAAACCAATAGAATGTTAAAGGAACGTATTTTACAGCATATGGGTGATATACGGAGAAATGTGCAAAGAAGTGCAGTAGCTCAACACATTAAATGAATTTCCACAGCATGATTTTAAATTTATGGCTATGGATATTTACAGTCCTGCACCTAGAGGTGGTAATATAAAGAATGCCACAGAAGTTAAAGAAACCCAATTGATAGCTGGTTTGAGAGCTGATGTTCCACCAAGCTTAAATGGTTTTATACCTTTAAAACCCATTTTAAAGGCTAGAAAATGTTAACTGGTTAAAGGTTTTAATTAACTTAATTGTTTTTTCAAGTGTATTTATATGCAGACTGATTTTATATTTTTGTATTGATCTGATGAAGGAGGCATCTCCAAAAGTGCTTATCTGTTTACTGCTTATTGTTTATTAAATATATGTGCTTTGCCATGGTTGTCCCATTGTTGTTTCTCAAGTATTTTAACCTGCTTTTTTATACATTGGGACTGATTTTCTCCTTGTTGCTGTTTGCCTACTTTATAGTTGGAAAATGTGTTATTTTGACATTGCCTAAAAAAGGCACTATGGGGAGGCAAGGGTCTGAAAGCTTAGGGGGAACATGTGCAGACCATATCTAGCCAAGCAGCGAGGTTTGTCTACCATATCCTCCTAGGTTGACAGATACTGGATCCCCCCTGAACTGACACCAGAACCTGAGCCAATTGTTGAAGTCAGTCATTTTGTGTTTATATTCTGGCATCATCCTGGGTGAGGGTAGGATACTGGCTAGGGACATACCTTTCTGGGACACAATCACAGTTCCATCATATCTCTCTTCGTATAGTCCAGAGAGGTACATTTCAAGTCATTCACTCCAACATGGACTATGACAGAGTCATAATGGTACTGGAGTGACTTGCATGCATGATTTGTCAGATCCTGGCATCTGATAGGCAACTGACCATGACCTTTTCCTTGTCCAGTCTGGTGAGGCGTACATCTGTGTGTCTCACTATGGAGTCATCTATGACCAAGACATTTGATGCGTTTTGCTTTAGGGGCTTACCTACTGAGATACGTGTGGGCTTACCTACTGAGATACGCATGTGTGTGTTGATATGTGTAGTGGTTTCTTTATGCTTAGTGGCGAGTGTGGGTGGTGTGCATTTGGGAGGCCTCTGTTCTTTTGGCACTCCCCTTAAGCTTTTTAAAATTTGCTATCCCACTGTATTACATAGAGCCAGAATACAGAGTTCCCACCAACCCCTAGCCAGTCTGTCTTGTTGATTTAATGTTTGTGGCTCTCCTCTTAGACTGATAAAGCTTGAGTTGCACTATTTTCATGCCCTCTTAACTGCTAAGTGTACATTTCAATTCTAATAATATTAACCTGCCTTTTCTATCTTACTTTTAAAATACACATCAGGGACAAGACCACCAATCAGTAGAGAGCCTATGCTTCACTTCTCAGTAATCATTTTAGAATTAGTGATTCTACTTTATTCCAGGTGAGAGAAGAAGAAAGTCATTACTTCCTAGTACTTCCTAAAGACAAGTAATCCCTGGAAAGCCTGACAACTGCTTCTTAGGAGTCACCTTGGAATTAGTGCTACTGTTTCACTCCTGGTGAGAGAAGGAGCAGAGGATATTTTTTTCCTGACCGTCTCTGATTGGGCAGTGTGTGAGCGTGGACTTTCCTGATCAGTCTAGTTGCTACACTGGGCATCTACCAGAAGACTACCACAAGCCTACAGACACTGCAGCAACTAGGATAAGAGTGTTGATCACCAAACAGCCTGTGGATGTATTTCAGTCACGGGTGATTCTATATAGTTAGGCATATAGATTCCTTGCTCAGACTGGACAAGAACAGGGTGACTGTAAACTACTTGTCCAGCACCAGGATCTGAGATGTTACAAGAGTCCTAAGGTCTACGATCTAGTGGTGGTCCATACGGGAGTGAATGGCCTGAGATGCTCCACTCAGAGGGACATGCAGAGAGATACATAATGGAACTTGCTATGCATGTGGTAGAGTCAGGAAAGCCATTGGTCTTGAGCAGTATTTTGCCTTCACCAAGAATGATACCTAGATACCAAGACAATTGGCTTTAACAATTGCCTAAGTAGTTGGTTCCACTCTAAGGGGATCCCATATGTGTCAGGCTGAGATGAGATGGTAGGCAAGACTTCTTGTTAATCAGGGATTACATCTGTCAAACCATAGCTTCCACATACTCTTTATAGTCTTTGCTGTCCCATAGTGCCTTTTTTAGGCAGTGTCTCCCTACTGGACATTCTTACACTGAAAACTCAAACTCAAATTTGGACATCCAGGTGGCACTACTCAATGTTAGGAGTCTGAGTAGAAAGATGTCAGAACTTGTGGCCCTCCTGTAACTCAGACACATTCATATTTGTGTGGTAACTGAAACATGCTTTCAGTGCAATAACAATCTCTCTGCACCACAGTTTAGCACTTATCATGCATTCAGACCCTTGGGTAATTGTGAGGGAGTATGCTTTTAGAAACACCATTACTTCACATCACATTACCCACAATTCCCTAATTAACAAGAAGTCTTACCTACCATCTCATCCCAGGCTAACTTGGAGCTTCTGGAGATTCAAATCATCCTTAACAAATCCAATTATTATTTCATTGTTAGCTTCAGATCCCAATCAATGTCACCCAGTGGACACAGAAAATATCTCAGCACCACTGACACATTAAATTTCAAGCCAAATACTTTCTTACTAGAGACTTCAATTACTCAAGTATTGACCGGCACACTTATACTACTAAAAGATATTATCCTGAGCATTTCTTAGGCTTCATTAATACCAATTCACTGGAGTAAATTGTAAAACTACCCACTAGAAGCTCTAATATCCTTCACCTCATCACTACCAACCTAGCCTCTCCTGCACCCCACCTCACATCTTCTCATCCTTGGTTAAATCTGACCACAAACTAGTCATCTTCTCTACAGGCCTAGTGGTACCACCCCACCACCAGATGACATCATTAGGCAGACCTACTTTAGCTTGTAGAAAACCTATGCAAAAATTCTAAACCATTCCTTGCAAATGGACCCAAATGAGGGGGCTGCTGTATTCATCTCTGACTTTTACCAGCACCTGAACAGTTGCATAGAAAAGTCAGTACCCATCCACCCTAAATATAATGGTCAGTTCAGAAATAAACCTCTGTGGTGGAATCCCATATTAATGGACTGTACATCAAAAGAGGGAAAATGATGAAAAGTTACAAGAAATCATCACCTCTCTACCTCAAGACTACATTGAAACATGCCAGTAAGGAACTTAAAAACACAATTAGAAAATGTAAAGCAGAGTACGAACATGAGGTTGCTATAGATTCCAAACGAAATTACAAATCAATTCTTCCATTATAAAAAAAATAAGGAATAATGTCCAACAATGAACTGAGCTCATCCGTAAAAATATAACCCCTCCTGAACTCAAGGATGTCGCTACTACATTAGTGCAGTATTGTGACATTTGGCAGAAAAGTTACACTCACCTCTTACTTTATAAAGGGTACTCCTTTTCAAACAGATATGGTCATAAGAGATTTAGGTACTTATGTGAATAACTCAATCTCATTTAATCATCATATTTCTACTATAGTCAGGAAATCTTCCCATCTAGATTAGTTTATTTCCAAGGGACTATCTTAAAGAGAAAATTGAAAATTCTATATTTACCAGACCCATCACTGAATAGTGATCCTTTAACATACACAAATTTATTGCTCAACCAGAAAGGCCCCAAAGATTTCTAACTATGAAAATTAAATCTCTTAAATCCTTCAATTATCCTGAAAGAGTAACATGACTCTTTATACTCAGTTGTTGAGAAGCGACATGTGTCACACTTTTTGAGCCATGAAAGACCTCCTATTACTGTAATACAAGATATTTGATATCTGTCACAGATGATTGCAAACTTGGAGGAAACATCAACTCTCCTGAGGACCCCCAGATCTAACAAGAGAGTCTATCCTGTACACATACATGATGCTAGGACCATGGCTTGAGGCTAAATACAAAAAGTATAGTATTGTGTACTTTGGAAAACAATGACACCTTTTACTTACCATATTGAAAATCCCCTCCTCAAAAATCAGTATATAAAGTGTTATAAGTGAGCTGTGCACTTTCACAGAATAACAGCACTCCTTTGGCCGCCATGTTTTTATTGCTGTTAGAATGTCCTTCTACCTTGCCCAGTTGATTACCAATGGTTTACTGTAGAATTCAATATGATTTCATCCCCCTCTATTCCTCCCTTATTAGGGCATAACTGAATCAAATGCTCCCTTTGGCATGTACATGCAAAACACACGATCATCTTGAAAGACTCCAATGACTCATCGCTCAGAAAATCAAGGGCCCAAGTTTTGCATCCTATACTGAATGACTCTATGATCTGTCATTATTTTCAATCCCATACTGATTGCTGTGGAGGTGACATCCACCTAGTCTACAAGGCCTCTAATGAACCTATCCAACCTGCTCTTCTGAATGTTCAGCAAATGTGTAAACACCCCATATATTCATATTAAAGACCTACACTTTTACTACAACATAAACAGAACCTACTGGCAGGATAGATACATCTACCAAAGAATTCCCCTAATCTGCAATAAACTCTCCCTCTATGTTTAGCAAAGTAGATCCCTAACCCTCTTCAGATGCCACCTGTATGAATGATTGGGTGACCATATGTAAACCCCACGGCTAGCCCAACAAACCTTTTTGGAAAGGGGTCACATGTATTGGGGATTGCATGGCTAGGCTTCAGATAATTTACCAAGGCCAACTGCCTATAAATAACCTATTAACCTAACTGTAGCATAAAAAAGTAACTGCACAAAATGATTGCTCAGCTAGCAGGTAGCCTCTTGTCACATGGAAGATAACGGTTTATGGCTTTATGTAAATTGTTTATTCTTAAATCATTCAATGTATAATAAGTAAATAGCCTCTTGTAACATGAAAAAATAACATTCAATTGTTTTTTTTATTATAAATCATTCCTGTCCATAAGTCATCCTACTATCCAACTAATACCTGTATATATTTACAGTAAACAGTTTGCCAAACACACTTGTACTACTTTAAAATAAGGAGTGCACAAAAATCAGTCCGAGTAATTAGTTTCTTTACTGACTGCAGAAAGCACTTCTTTAATGGCCTTAAATGTCATTCCATAAAATGCTCTTGCAGCCCTCCTTCTACAGTCAATCTAGCATGAGGTTTTCAGTTTTACTGCTGTGTCATATTACTTTGTATTTTTCCTTCCCTTCTCAGTGATTTTGCAACAGTCATGTACCCATGAGTAAAAGCACATACAAGCTTGACTCATCAGCATCAATTTGCTGTGGCTAAACAATCTCAATTTACTTTCTATAAATATGTAGATCCATAGAGAGAAGTTACTGCTTCCATTTGCTTGCTATTTGACTTTACAAAAGGTATACCTAAGTGAATGTATTTGCAAAAGAAAGCAATGCCTGGCAGCAGGGCCAACCTTCAAAATTGTACAGCCCTATTTGGACCATGTTTGGTGGGGCCCTCTCAGCTGAATTCCCCAGAACTGCCATCATGGCCCCAACCCTCCCTCCACTTGTTGGCCTCTAGAACCTAAGACTATTTCAAATTAGATATCATGAATTTATGCTATTACTGCATATTAAAAATAAAATAATGTTTATTATCTTATAATGTGTCATAAGACATGTTAAAAGAGAAGCAAGCTATCAGACTCCTGAATTATCCACAGATCTAACACCTCCTATAGTTCTTCCCTCAGGGTCTGCTTAACTCACCCAGGTACACTATAAGGGGCTTGTTTAAAGGACCACTGAGGCCTGTGTCTACACTTTGCATTGTCAGCTGGGTGAATCTTAACTTACCAGTAAACATTTTCCCAAACTGCTGTAGTACTGCCTGGATCTTCTGAATCTGTGAGAGTAGCTGCATCCTCCAACCCCCCAAGTGCCCCCCTCTACATTTTTTCTCTCCGTTTTTCTGTCTCTCTCCTTCCCCTTACTCTCTCGTGTGATTGATGTCTTATCTTCCTTCCCATTCCATGCCCTGTAGTCCTACAAACTGTAAATGCCTTTTCTCTGTAGATTCTTCAGACACACATTGCACTATATGTTATGACAGTGTACATGTATTCTTATAATTTTACTGACTGAATTCTTGTGTCATGCCTACTTATGATTGTGTTTATTTATGCTACACATTATCTTAACATACCACGGTTAAGTTTATTACTTCTCCATTTCCACTATGATGATCCTGAAAAATGGCCTAGGTGGATCAGTGCTCTTCCTTGGTTAACAAACTTTAAATAAATAAAATAAAATATCTCTGTAAATTTAAGTACTGTATACACTCCAATGTCTTTGTGAGGTGCTGCAGACAGCATCGAGCAGACCATACTACTAAGAATGCAGGCACATTCTGAAACATGAAACCTGGCAAAATCTCACAGTACCTAGCTCTTTTCTCACATGTCCAAAATCTTTAGATACTAGGGAGTACTGGAAAATGCTTAATAGTTGTGAGACAAGTGGGAGGTCAAAAACAGCATGAGTAATTTCTAACCTCCATTACTCATTCTCATCTCATATTGCCCCTTTCTTGCTTCTTGGGCTTTCAGTCTTGCCCTGCACCTGCGCTGAATAGTTGGAGTGCCTTACCTAGTAAATCCACATACCTTGTTACAGTGAACACATTTCATAAAACACTGAATTTCCTCAGAACGCTCAGCAATTACAGTAATAATAATCATCTCACACCTCTCCTTAGAAAAGGCATTGTTCACAGCCCACACTACTTACATTAATAAAAATGAACTTTCAGAAATGGTTGTATGTGTAAAACTGGATAAATGGACTATTATATGCATACCTTTACCAGCCACATGCCAGGGTCACAAGGACAACAGGAAGGATTACACAGAGGGATAATTTAGAGTACTCATGAAGTATCATGCTTTGCTATGTGAAACAAAATCAAAATGCTTTAAGGAAGTCAACATGGAGGTAGGGTGAACATGCAAAATCCACAGTTTCTTCAGCTTTCTATAAAACAATTCCACTGAAAACTCCTCCTCAATCCAATCTGACCATTTTCTAGTTTTAAGTTTGTGCTTGACCCCCACCACAGTATGTGAATCTGAAACTGTTATTACTTCTGCAGTACATTTATGAGTCATACTGGTTCTGCTACTGTTTTCCACTTTCAGGCAAGCAAATCATTTTCCGTTTCCCTTTGCCTCACACCACTCAAAGGACACACACACACACACACACACACACACACACACACACACACACACACACACACACACACACACACACAGTTTCACTTCCACTTCTCTGAAATTATTTTGTCCCAATTTGTGATCACAGTAAACATTACTCTGCCATACTGTTGGATGTGCAACATTTTAATACATGTTTTAGTGATCATAAGTTGCCTCACATCACAGTATTTTTTTTTTTTTTGCTTAGTAGTGTTTGCTTTCATAGTGTCAGAGACAGACTATTCCACACTTATTTCTTTAACTTGCATTCATTAGCAATCAATCATAAACTCCATGTCAGCAAGAAGAGAAAGAAAACATAGTAACTCTCTTATCAGTCTTCAAATTAAGCCTAGTCTTACTAACATTTAAGTACACAAAACCAGATGGTTAATCTTGCATGTTTTTGGTAGAAAACACTCTTTTCAGCATTCAGCAACAGACTACTATGGGAGAAAGAGCAGTTAACATGGCGAAACATATAACAGACATGAATCTGCAGTTAATAATAATACAAGACTAGCCACTGATGCAATGCATTAGTAGAAATGTCTGCTCTGTTAACAAGACTTGTAACTACTGGACAGAAAGCCTACCAGTAAAGAAATGCCTTGCATGTTTGCTGTAGTATTTCTTATACAAATCTCTATGCCACAGTAGGTGTAATGGCCCTTTAATAACCTGATATGAGGCACGCTGAGGGAGTAGGGCCCTATTGGGACAACTAAATAAAACACAGCAAACAGTACTGGATTAAACACAAGAAAAATTTACTCCTGGTACCTCAACTGTTCACCTTCATAGAACATTATACCTCCAAAAAATATCAGTTTATGTAGTGCACTAACAAAATTGTTTCATAAGCCCATCCCATCAATTAAACAATTAAACCATAAATACAATCAAGCAATGGTGAAACACAAATCAAGCATAATATACAATACATGAACTGTCATAAAAATGACCATACAAAACTCCATTATGAAATATGTTGAATATTATTTATAAAATGTATTTTATTGTTTTATAAACAATATTCAACATATTTCATAATGGAGTTTTGCCTCACAGTAGGATGTTGTCCTGTTCGAATCTCAGCTAAAGCGTCTTCTGTGTGGAGACATGCGTGAATGGGCGTACCTTCGTTGAAGGTTGTGCATCAGGCCTGGCAAGTCGGTACGTAAAAATCTACTGCCAATCATTAGCGGACCGGAGTTCCGCTGTGGCGACCCCTAACCGGGAAAAGCCGAAAGATACATACATTATTTATAAAATGTATTAAATATTGTATAACCTCTTCTGCATATGACCACTGATAAAAATACAGAATAGCTTCCCACTCAATTCCTTATTACAAACACTGTTTCAAGATTAGGAACTTATCATGTACAGTTATTAATGGCAGGAAATACCAGACCTGGGGCAAATTTAATTGTAAAACTTGCGGTGCTATTTACATATTTTGTTGTGGATGTACCACTACAACATGGTACATAGGGCAAACAAAACGTAAAGTTAAGATTCGAATTTTAGAGCACTTATCGGATATCAGAAATAGAAAAAGGGAACGTCCAGTTGCACAGCATTTCATGACATCACATGAGGGTGATAGTAGTTCATTATTTTTTAGTGTTTTGGCTGGAATTAAAGGATTTGGGAATAATTTCAAAACCAGGTTAAATTTTTTAGAACCCACATTCATTTTTAATTTTAAAACACTATATCATGGGTGTTTGAGTCAAGAAGTATCTATGCAGTTTTAACGTTCTAAGTTCTTATTTCTATTTATTTAGATACCATGATAGCATTTGTAATAAGGAATTGAGTGGGAAGCTATTCTGTATTTTCATTCGTAGTCATATGCAGAAGAGGTTATACAATATTTAATACATTTTATAAATATTTAATATATTTCATAATGGAGTTTTGTATGGTCATTTTTATGACAGTTCATGTATTGTATATTATGCTGGATTTGTATTTTACCATTGTTTGACTGTATTTATGGTTTAATTGTTTAATTGATGGGATGGGCTTATGAAACAATTTTGTTTGTGCACTACATAAACTGCTATTTTTTGGAGGTATAATGTCCCATGAAGGCGAGTAAATTTTTCTGGTGTTTCATCCACCACAGTGTACTGTGTTTTATTTAGTACTTCAAGAGTGTTATCTTGTTTTGGATTTACCCTACTGGGA
Source organism: Protopterus annectens (assembly GCF_019279795.1). Taxonomy (NCBI): domain Eukaryota; kingdom Metazoa; phylum Chordata; order Ceratodontiformes; family Protopteridae; genus Protopterus; species Protopterus annectens. The sequence goes on along the minus strand of NC_056728.1, from coordinate 1,791,492,759 downwards.
CAAAGGTGATTCTACACTGGGATATCTAAAAGCAGGAAACTAATACACAACATATCCTACATTGGATCTCACACTCCATTTGGGAAGCTGTCAAACCAAAATCTGAATGAAACTGCAAGAAATGTCAACAGAAGCCTGCTCTGCAGTTTTTTTCCCCTTCAATCCTTTTTCGTTAGACATTCAAAATTCAAAAGTTAAAAAGTAACCCATACCTCTTCGCTGTCCTTCACTTTGCAAAATGCATCTGATTTTGCCTCATATTTTTGCACTCTTCCTCATGCAGTTTTTGATTTTCTGGTAAATCTCTGAAGATTACAGTAAGTGAATAATGCCAGGCATTTGAATGTCATACTTATTTTTCAGAAAAATGCATGCTTTTGTAAAACCTGTTGTACTATTAACTTTTAAATGAATTACAGTAATATTTAAAATTACCCCTGATTTTGGGCCTTTCTCCCCCAATTATTTTTGGATTTGTCCTTGACTCATGAGCAAAGCAGTTGAGAACTATGAAGTAATTCAAACAAGTCCACATCCCATAACTAATCAATAATTAGTAAATCTGATAGTTTTGCAAAGAGTGCCAAAGCTAGGCACTACTATTTTACCCTGTTGTCCAGAGTTGAGCCTGCCAGCCTCCATTCCTCCATCTGCAAACTGTGTGACTCTAAACAAGTCGCTTAACCAGACAGAACTTCCATGTCACTAACAAAGACATGCACTTGTGCCCAGTGGGTTTAAGCAGCTAACATGTCAACAAACAAACCAACAAAAAAACATGGCTCTGTTTTGTGGAGGGATAAAGTCCTGATTGCACCCAAGACAACCGGAGTTCCATTAGTGTCTGTAAGGGCAAAGATAGAAATAAGTGACCAATACTAACTCAATTCTTCTTCTTCTTCTTTCGGCTGCTCCCATTAGGGGTCACTACATCGGATCATCTGTTTCCATTTCTTCCTGTCCGCTGCATCTTGCTCTGTCACACCAACCACCTGCATGTCCTCTCTCACCACATCCATAAATCTTATCTTAAGCCTTCCTCTTTTCCTGTTACCTGGCAGCTTCATCCTTAGCATCTTTTTCCCAATACATCCCTCCTCAGCACATGTCCAAACCAATGTAATCCTGCTTCTCTGGCTTTGTCTCCAAACCTTCCAACCTGGGCTGATCCTCTAATATATTTATTCCTAATCCCGTCCACCCTTGTCACACCCAGTGCAAATCTTAACATCTTTAACTCTGCCATGTCCAGCTCCGACTCCTGCCTTTTAGTCAATGTCACTGTCTCCAACCCATATAACATAGCTGGTCTTACTACCCTCTTGTAGACCTTCCCTTTCACTCTTACTGGTAGTCGTCTGTCACAAATCACTCCTGACACTCTTCTCCACCCACTCCATCCTGCCTGTAACTCTCTTCTTCACCTCTCTTCCACACTCACCATTATTCTGAACTGTTGATCCCAAGTATTTAAACTCATCCACCTTCACCACCTCTACTCCCTGCATCCTCACCATTCCTCTATCCTCCCTCTCATTCACACACATATATTCTGTCTTAGTCCTGCTGACCTTCATTCCTCTTCTCTCTAGAGCATATCTTCACCTCTCCAAGCTCTCCTCCACCTGTTCCCTACTCTCACTACAGATCACAATGTCATCTGCAAACATCATAGTCCATGGGGACTCCTGTCTGATCTCGTCTGTCAACCTGTCCATCACCATTGTAAATAAGAAAGGGCTCAGAGCTGATCCTTGATGTAATCCCACCTCCACCTTAAGCGCATCCGTCACTCCCACTGCAGACCTCACCGCTGTCACACTACCATCATACATACCCTGTAAAACTTACATACTTCTCTGATATCCTCATACAATACCACAACACCTCTCTAGGCACCCTGTCATATGCTTTCTCTAAGTCCACAAAGACTGAATGCAACTCCTTCTGACCTTCTCTGTACTTCTCCATCAACACTCTCAGAGCAAAGATCGCATCTGTAGTGCTTTTTCCCGGCATGAAACCATACTGCTGATCACTAATAATCACGTCCCTTCTTAACCTAGCATCCACTGCTCTTTCCCATAATTTCATGTTGTGACTGATCATTTTAATCCCTCTGTAGTTACTACAGCTCTGCACATCACCCTTATTAAAAATCGGTACCAAAACACTTTTTCTCCATTCCTCAGGCATCCTCTCACTTTCCAAGATTTCATTAAAAAATCTAGTTAAAAACTCCACTGCCATTTCAGCTAAACACCTCCATGCTTCCACAGGTATGTCATCTGGACCAATAGCCTTTCCATTCTTCATCCTCTTCATAGCTATCCTTACTTCCTCCTTGCTAATCCACTGCACTTCTTGATTCACTATCCGCACATCATCCAACCTTCTCTCCCTCTCATTCTCTTCATTCATCAGCCCCTCAAAGTACTCTTTCCATCTGCTAATACTAACTCAAATACCCCAGGGAAAAGAAGGAAGGTATTAAACTGCAGTGGCAAGATACAACTAGTATTGGATCATAGTGGCTACATGCTGCAAATAACCCGGGAGGGAATGCATGCAAAGGCATGCCTCTCTTTCTTTGGCAGCAGCAGGATATAGTCTCTAGTTACTATATGGATGGGTTAGGATAGTATGAGAGGAACATCTACCTGCTTGGCAGACTGACCCACTCCCTGCCACCTAACTTTTGTCTCAGGGTAATGAATGAAAGCAATATGGCTCCCACCCTAGTTAAGTAATGAATGGACTGTAGGGCTCATGCCCTGACCAGGGAATGCATAGGCCAGGCTAGCTCTTGTCCCAAAGGAATGAATGGGCCACTAGAGTCAATTTGATGATGGTAGGGGGTACACTGGTCAAATCAAGAGTTAAAAAAAAAGAAAAAAATCATATGACACGAGCTATTTTTATAAGCTGCTACTCTCTATAGAGCTAACATTTTACTACAATCAAATCCTTCTCCCATACCACTCAGAAAACAAATGGTGTTCAATACAAATCTCTCACAAAACATATTACAAAACTAAAATCATACTATAAGACTCTAGTTCATATAAACAGAAACCATGAATGCTGACCCGTGACTAGGACACAGTTTATTAAAACATTAAGCACTTTTATTACAATATTAACTAGAACTTCTGATGAAATACCTTCTTCCAAAATAGCTTTGGAAGAAACTTCCCAAAGGAAAGCTGTGGTGGTAGCTGTACCTCTAGTAGAGTGGATTCTAATCTGGTCAAGCAGCTGCTAGCCAAGGTGCTGGCAACAAAAGGCAATGCAGTTCCCCAACCACTTGGACAGGATTTCCTTACTTACAGGTTTTCCTTCCCTTTTGCAAAGCAGACAGCTGATAAGTTTCTGGATTCCTTCGGCCTATGCAAATACAATCTCAGCTGTCCGTGTACATCCAGGCAATGGAAAGTTCTCGCCTACATTTTATGGCTTATGGAAAGACTGGTAGCTGAATGGTCTGGTTCAATGTCATTTCACTAAACAACTCAGGCATAAAAGAGAGGTTGGTAAACGGGGCCACTCTCTCCTGATGAAAAAGTAAGAAGGGTTTATGCTACCTCTTTATTGATTTATTCTTTGCTGGCTGGGGGCTGGGTGGTCTGGGTCAATGGACACATTTCATCTATGACCAAGAGGCAGATGGCACAAAAGTACAAGCAAACTATTCAAATATATTTCAAAATACTAGGAACTTCTTGCCCCCATGAAAAGGTCACCAAATCTGGGGTTAAGGAGTAAACCTACTTAAACCTATGGAGCTGAGACAACGGGATAAGTCACTCCTTTCCTTACCCATATGAACTACCCAGAAGGTCTCTTGCAAGCACAGCTTAGCATACACACCTACAGACAATTTAAAGAAGGATCAATTCACCTATTGCATGTCTGGGATTACTGAGAGGGCAGTCAAGAGATTTTTCCATTTTCTTTTAAGCCCCACCTGGATGGCAGGTTTGGTGTCATGCCTACTACTTCAGGGCTTTATGCAGGTGTTTATTTCTTCACATGTCAATATTCGAAGCCAGCTTCCCATGCAGCCAGGTCTGTGACTGAACTCAGTCATCTGGGTGTAGTCAGATTTCTAGATTTCTTAATTTTGTTTAAGATTCTTTCATTGCCAAAGAGTATATACTAGCATTTGTAGCCTACCCATTGCTTCTGCCTTGTATTGGTAAATTACCATCCCTTTTTGCCATAATTTTCTACCCAGCCCATTCATTCTTTAAGGTTCATTGCCTTTTTGTTATGTACTTATATAATTTTGTCTATTCCTAATGGGATGAGTTATATTTTCGTATGTTTGGTACTCCACTTTCCAACTGTCCTGTTTTCTCTTTTCTATCTCTTTTTTAATAAAATTGCAAAACAATTTTATAAATCACTTACCATGTTCATTTCTTTTTTTCTCCGTGTTTAATGATTTTTTCCTAAAGCAAATTGTGAGTAGGCATCCTTCGATCCTGAGGGATCATGGGTTTGCTCCCCTGTTGGACTGATTCGAACAGTGTCTTCTGTGGCTGTGTAATCCACGCCAGGAGTGGCAGTCCCCAGATGTCAGTCTGGTATCATGAGCACACATCTTTGTCCTCCACTTCCTTTGCCAGGGTAGTTTCACACATAGCGGAAGCTTCCTTCACTTCCCATTTCCAGGTGTACTTGTCTGAGACAAGCGAATGTCAAGCAACAAGTTATCCAAAATCTTAGAGGCTAGGTACATGAACTCATGGAAGACCTACAACTTTTAGTCACTCATCCTGATAGATGGCTTGTTCCCCACATTTTGGTCCATCATCCGGGTCTCCTTTAAGCAGATTGTGAGGACAAATTCCATGCATGTGTCTGCAAAGGGAGTCACGAGTAACTGAAGTTCCTGCTGAGTGTAAGCAGCAATAGCTACATCATCAGTGAACAGGAACTCCCTTAGATGCTTCCTAAGTACCCTAGTCTTTGATCTAAGCCTCAACAGTTTTAAGAGGTTGCTGTCTGTTCTGGTTCAGAGAAAGATGCCCTCTGTAGCTGTTCCAAAAGCAAATTTCAATAGAACTGAAAAGAAGGTGCCAAACAATGTTGGAGCCAGTACACACCCCTGCTTCAGTCCACTGAGAATCCTGAAAGGTTCAGATGTGAATCTGTCATGCACGATGGTCCCCTTCATGCCTTCATGGAAGTCTTTGATAATGCTGAACTGTTATAGAGGACAGCAGATCTTAGCTAGAATCATGAACAGACCTTTACTACTGATGAAGCCGAATGCCTTGGTCAGGTCAATGAAGGCACAATCTTGAGGTTTTTTTTTGCTCACTACACTTTTCTTGTAGTTGCTTAAAAGAGAAAACCATGTTTATGGTAGACTATTCAGTTCTGAACGCACACTGAGACTTGGGATAGACTCTCTCTAAGAACATGGAGCCTCTTCATGGCAATACATGCAAACAGCTTCCCCATGGTACTAAGAAGGGAGATGCCACAAGATAGTTGTTATAATCACTGTTGTCACTCTTGTTCTTATGATGTTAGCATTCCTTATTCCTTGCATTACAATGCCTTCTCTCCACATTGGCAAAGTATTGCATGCAGCTCTGAGATTAAGGTACTGCTGACCCATTTGAGAATTTCTGAGGGAATACAGTCTTTCCCAGGGGGGCTTTCCAGAAGACAGAATGCTTTTATCACATCGAGTTCCTCCATGGTGGGCTCAGCATGGAGTTCAATCATAGCTGGCAGAGACTAGATGGCATTCAGGGCTCGGTCTGCAACTATGGTCTCTCTGGTATACATCTGTGAGTATTGTTCCATACAGCATTTCATCTGCTTGGCTCTGTCCTTCAAGACCTCACTTGTGGCCAACTTAATTGAGATGATCTGATGACTGATTGCTTGCTTGATCAAATCATACATTCCTCACGCTACCAGTGTCCGCACCCTGCTGAATCTTTGAGCAGAGTTGGCGCGATCAATCATTAGCACATCACCGAGCTACCTGCTGCACTTGACTCCTAGCACACTGGACTGCCTGCAAGTTTTCCTCATTGGGAGAAAACCTGTGTGTAGCCAGTGCCGGTCTCTTCTTCTCAATCAGAGGTGTCAGCACTTTAGTCTGGTCTGCAAACCAATTAGCACACTTTCCCTATCTTCTTCCCAAAGGTAGATATCACAGTGTTCAGATAGCATCCCATAGATTTTCCCACCTCTTGCTGATATCAATGCTGCTCAGGCAGGGCAAGGTCTCTTCAAGTGCTTGGACAAACCTGCATACTTTTAAAGGGTTGCAAGTCATGCCTGTGCCCATGCGCAGCCTCTCTTCCTTTTTTGGAGTGAAAAAAACATTGTGACTGGATGGTCACCTTGCTACACATGAACAAGTGGTTAGTATCACAGTTTGTGTTGTGGTAACTGTATGTTATCCTGACATTATGGAGGTCAAGCTGGTGACAATGTTTCAATTTTGGGTGTAGCCATGAAACTTTGTGCTGGGTCTTGACATTGAAGAAGGTGTTTGTTATACTAAGGTCATGTTGGGAGCAAAGTTCAAGGAGACACTGGAAAAAACTCAGTTCCCATGAATTACCATGTTGACGAGAGCCCACTGAACACTGAAGGGGTCAGAAGAGATCTGGGCACCCACGTCGACAGCTACCTCACCTTCAACCACCACATTACCACTGTGGTCAGAAAGTCCTTCTATGTGGCACATCTTATAACCAAAGGATTCGCATCCAGGAAGAAAGTGGTCATCATCCCTCTCTACTCATCCCTCATTAGACCAATCATCGAATATAATGCCCCGTTTGGCAAGTCCCTGACCAGACACCTACAACAGCTGGAGAGGCCACAGAAGTACCTCACAAAAAGAATCCTAGGCCTTAAACACATGTCCTACATGGACAAACTCAAGAAACTTCAGCTGTTCTCAGTTTCTTACCTACTTAGAGGTGATCTCTGCTTGACTTACAAAGCCATGTCCAACCCAGCCCTACTTGAAATGCTACACTTAAAGAAATCCCAATCAGCCCGCACCACACGCTCCAGAGATCACAACCTCATTACCACAACTAACAGAAGATGTTGGAGGGACAGGTTCATCTCCCAAAGACTGCCCATACTCTGGAATAAGCTTCCCATTCATGTCAAGCAGAGCACCTCACTGGTCCTCTTCAAGAGAAATCTTGACAAGTGGATGGGTAACAGAAAGTTTACTCCAGGGATCATTCCAGTTGCACTACTGGATATGGGCACTGTGAACTAACATCAGGTGGCACGGTGCTTGGGCAATTTTTTTTGGCCTAAGCTTGTAAAGGCTCCAGGTCCATTAGCCTAGTACACACCTATGAACCTATGAGACACTGTTTTCTTTCACCTTTCTTGTTCTGAACTGTCCCACACAGGATGGCTAGCTGTGATGGCCACTGCCAGCTCTGGTACTGAAATTACCAAGAAGTTGTCCTTAACTTCCTGGGCAGAAGTTAAAGTGGGTGTGTAGACACTGAAGATGTTGAGCATGCCCACTGTTGTTTCTAACTGAATTTTCAGTATTCTCTCAGTTCCTACATTTGGTGATATGACTGAGCCAATGAGGTTGTTTCTGATTCTGAAGCCAACAGTATGTTCCCTGGTCTCTTCTGGAAGCTTCCCATGCCAGAAAAAAGTAAAGTCCTTCTCCCTGAGACATCCAAAGGACAATAGCCTTATTTCCTGAAGGGCCAGAATGTCCATCTGCAGTCTGCTGAGTTCATTATTAATGACTGCTGTCTTCCGACCATCACTAATAGATCTTCCATAAGGCCCAGACTCATTGCCCTTAGGTTCCATGTGCCCAGCCTAAAGGTTTGTTTATTTTGTTGCTTTTATTTTTTTCCAAGTCGGTTAACAATCCACTTAATGGAGGTTACCAAAGCCTTACACAACTAGGAGCAAGTGGACTGTGGTGAGACAGCATCTATTTGGCTGGAGGATGCCCGGCTTGAGGCAGGTGGTAGCTACCCAATGAGATTCAAAGATCTCTCCCACCATCAAAAGCAACCACTGGCACCTCACTCTACCCTAACGGAGTGCAGTGGCTTAATATCAGTAACTGCTGCTTCCAATGTTGTGTCACTGCTCACAAAGTGATGCTGGAGTGTCCTCTCTGGGGTGCAGGCCTAGGCAAGTCAGTTTGAGGGAACAGATTATGCACAGTAGCAGGTTCCCCCTTTCCACACCACTGATGTAATCCAGGGGGAATGGCAAGGCCAGTACAACTTGGCATTAGTGTCATTGCAAAAGCTGGCAGACTGAGGTTGAGTAAAACCATATATATTTTAGGAGCTCCATCTATGGATTTTTCTTTGGGGTTTGCTTCTGAAGCCTTCCCAGGACTAAGTATTACTGCAAGGCAGCAGAGGTTTAAACTCGTAGTTTCATTTCTCTTAGGTGGGCTGCTTTATCAGACTGATGAGCCCCACCTGCCCGAAGCAAACTATACTTGTGTTTCTGGTTAAATTTATTTTCATGTGCCCTATGTGTATGTTACCATACTATTTCCTATCCTTCTTCAGGTAACCCATGATTTGTCAGATTTTAACTGCTCAAAGTACAACAAGTGCTAGTAATTTCATACAGCCTTCATATGTTCTACTTCACTGATGACGGCATATTTTGCACAGCTGAACAAAACTCAACCATACAAAATACAGCAAATGCTGTTTAATGAAGTATACTCCTGCCACTAGATCATTCCCAGTACTTACTATGTGCTTCATAGTTGGAGAACACAAAAATATTTCACTCAGGTTTGCACAAGTATTACAAAATGAATGCCTAATATATTCAGATTGTGTACGTCCTTCATCATAAAAAGTAAACTGTAAAGGAAGAAGTTATCCAGCATCCAAAAATCACAGATGATATTACTTCATGACAGCTCTGTTGCCCTATGTGTTAAAAGCAATAAATACATATTAAATAACTTCACATGCAGCCTGCTTATTCCTGGTTGTTAACTACCACTCACGCATAAGAATAATTTAAAACCCAAAAGAAAAAATAATGCACTATCTGTTCGAGACACCCAACAGTTGCTTAAAAAATGCGTGAATGAGGGGTTGGATGTAAAATTCAGGTCAGAAATTTGCTTTCTAACACTGTTGCTACTTAGAACAAAGCAAAACAAAACAAATAAAATCCAGACCCCTCCATCCCTGTAAGTAACTTGTGGCAAAAGATTCTCGGGGAAAGCTAGAGAAAGCTAGAATGATGCAGCTTTATCAGATGTAGCCAGCTCATATAGTGCATAGTGCTGTTACCCAATCTCATGCAACTCAGCTCTGAGTAGAGAGAGGCAAAAATAAAATAAAATAAAAAATAATCAATAAAAATGGTTCATTCTTTAATCTAGCACTCCTCACCAGGTCCATTTATTACTTCCCCAAACTGTGGAGCTAAAAAAAAAAAAAAAAAAAAAAAAATCTGATCTCGATGTGGATTGTTTTCTTCTGTTCTCTCAGAGCAGAAAAAAGGTCCTTTCCCTTTAAAATATAAGAAAGCACTTTCTACAAATGTAACAAGCAGCTTGCTACAGTTAGCAAAATTACTGGAACTCACGACAACACCGTAAACTAAGCACCAAACAGATCCAGTAGAATGTCACGATCCACAATTTATTAGCTATTATTTAAACACAAATTAAACTCGATGGTTTAGCGCTACGTAATGTAGACTTCTTCAGAACAAACATTAGATCCAGCAATAGTTCTTAAATAGTCTAAAAAACCGCCAAAATTCTAAAATTGCATCAATTAACTGTGAAGCACCTTAAAGATACAGATACATCATTTTACACACTCATTACTTAAAATACAAGAATAGATATCCATTGCCTTTTTTAAAAACAATATATTTAAAGTGCTATCATTCTCAGGTAATAAATCATTTTCAGTTCAAAAAGTATTTAGAGATTAGAAGTTATTAACCATTAAAACACACTAATTACATATATAAGCTTACCAATAATAATAGACTAATCTAAAACTCATGAAAAATGCATATCATACAAATTTATATAATAAAACTGTGGAATTGATGAACTGTTAGATAATTTCATGCATAATATTCAGAGGAGATTATTTATAGATAGAGGTTACCCAGAGGACCTGGTTGAGGATGTTACGAGGTATGTCATTAAGGAATGGGGGAAAAAGTATACACCAGTGTTGGGTGTAGGACCCCCTAATGTTGTGACTAATGTTAACAATGGTGCACACAAGACATTGCCTCAGGGTAAAAGTTTTCAAAAAGCATGTATAGTAAAGTATGGTAGGCAGGCCAGCCAGGTTAAACAGATTATAGATAAAAATTGGAACATAATCACGAGTGATGATGGAATTAGTGAGAAGCTGGGAATTAAGCCTATATTTGTATTTAAAACTGATAGAAATTTACAAAACATACTTGAAACAAGAATGAATAATGAGTTTCATCTGAAATCAAAGCATGGGAAAGGTGGTACTTCTAAATGTGGTCATTGCAATCAGTGTGGTAGTATTAATACACAAGAAAGTATCACATTGGCCAACATCCTACATAGTAAGATATTTTTTAACAAAGGGAATTGCCAAACACAACATTTGATCTATCTGGCATTATGTTCAACCTGTGGCTCTTTTTACGTAGGAAAAACTGACAGGAGATTTAGAGATAGAATATATGACCATCATTACTGTATACGTAAAAAGGACCCTAATAATGCCTTGTCGAAGCATTTAATCAGTAATCCCAATTGTGGTGGATTTTTGTTTGGCATCCTGGAAGTCATAAGACATAATCCCAGGGGGGGTGACATCAAAGGAATAGTAGCAGAAAAAGAAATAAAATGGCAAATTAGGTTGAACGCTGCCATACCCCCGGGATTAAATGAATCTATACCTACCAAACCCCTGTTGAGAAATTGAAAAATTAAAAAATTAAAAAATTATTTTATTAATCAATATAACATGACTTATATTGAATTTGATTAAATATGATGCATCTGCATTTTTTAATATTAGTGCATATTTATTAATAGTTTTTGAATATAGCATATATATTTTCTTACTTATGTATACAATAGTTATTAAATAAATTGTATATTCTGAATATTATGCATGAAATTATCTAACAGTTCATCAATTCCACAGTTTTATTATATAAATTTGTATGATATGCATTTTTCATGAGTTTTAGATTAGTCTATTATTATTGGTAAGCTTATATATGTAATTAGTGTGTTTTAATGGTTAATAACTTCTAATCTCTAAATACTTTTTGAACTGAAAATGATTTATTACCTGAGAATGATAGCACTTTAAATATATTGTTTTTAAAAAAGGCAATGGATATCTATTCTTGTATTTTAAGTAATGAGTGTGTAAAATGATGTATCTGTATCTTTAAGGTGCTTCACAGTTAATTGATGCAATTTTAGAATTTTGGCGGTTTTTTAGACTATTTAAGAACTATTGCTGGAGCTAATGTTTGTTCTGAAGAAGTCTACATTACGTAGATGAAAGCGCTAAACCATCGAGTTTAATTTGTGTTTAAATAATAGCTAATAAATTGTGGATCGTGACATTCTACTGGATCTGTTTGGTGCTTAGTTTACGGAGCTTGCTACAGTTGTTAAAGAGCATGCATTACTGGAATTCATTTCTGAATACCAGTTATCACACTGGACAACACACGGAGTGCTGAAACAGTACTGGCATTCAGATCAGAAAGTAAAGGCTGGTACTGAGGATGGTACACTCTAACATCTTGCTCCTGTGATGGCTGTCCCCATTTGCCCTACCATAGCTTTGCTTCTGAGCTTTATGTTCCCAAACAAAATGGAATACCCTGAACTCCCTGCCCTATGTTCAGGTTATCTGTTACCTACTTTGGTCTGTTAGGTTAATTAGGTGTAACTTTGTTGTAGTGTTTAGTTTAATCAGAATAGCTGAAAAAATCTACCTAACAGATTGGGTAGTTTTACTGTTCTCTTCCAGTCTTTCTTTACTTCCTATACAGGAGGAAATCCTTGCATAAGGGGGAGTTGAGGATCATTGACTTCATATTACCAGTAAGTAACTGATATGGGGTATGCTATATCATTAGCGGCTTTTTGGAGATATTCTGCAGGTAGTAGGGCTGCTGAAAGAGTGGTGGGTTTCAGTTTTTTTAAGTAGGGACTTGATAAAAGATGTTGGTACTGGATCACGCTTAAAGGGGGATCTTATTATCAGGTGTGGGGTTGGTGGTACTTGGGGTATAGGGACACAGCTTACTGGCTAGGGATTGCATAGTTTCTGTAAAGTGTTAAAGGTGCTAGCAACAATTTTAGGAGTTTGCTTGAGTGTAGTTAAGGGGGTAGGGGTAGTCGATAGGCATAAACAAACTTCTCCACCCAGGCCAAACAAGAATTTTTGTGGTTGATTTTGGTGCTTTTGTTGCAGATTATAGTAGTAATTCTTTTTGTCTAGCATAAAATACTTCTTTGCAACATTTTTTAGCTGTTTATATACAAGGTGGTCTTTTGGGGATTTAGTGGTTCTCCAGGAGGTCCATGCTTTGTTTCTGCTAATAATTTTTTGTCTTGTATCATTGGACAGCCATGGTGCTACTTTATTATTGGTTCTGATAGTGCGTGGGGGAGCATGGTTATCCAGGATAGCAAGAAATGTAGAGTTAAAGTATGAGACCACTTCATCTAGTGGAAGTAGCCATAGGTTGGACCAGTCATGTGTTAAGTTCACTCTGAAATCTAGTCTGAATAAAGTTCTTACAACTTCTAATGGTTTTAAAGGAAGATTGTTGAGGGATGTCATTTCTTTTCCTGATTATATAGGTCAGGAAGTGATCACTAAAATCCTCAGGTAGGGTGCCTGTTTTATATATCTGGGGTAGGTTGTTTATTAATATCCAGTCTAGGATACTTTTTTTTGTTAGGCTTATTGATTCTGGTTGGGGAAGACATCATCTGGGAGAAGCCATGCAAATTTATATGGGTGGAGGGGAAGTCTGAAGAGCAAGTATTCCAGTCGATATTAACATCCCCGAGAATAATAGTTTCCTGGGGGCAGTTAGTGGAGAGCCATTGGACGATACCCTCCAAGGTATTTGTGTTGTCACCTGGGGGAATATAGATACATGCAATGTTTATAAATTTGCGCTTGTTGAGTTGGACCTTTGTGATGAGTATTTCTGCATGGTTAGTAAACAAGGCATTTGGGGTACTAGTTTTGGATACTTCCAGAGTGAATTTATACAAGATGGCTACTCCCCCCTCCTTTTTTAGAAATGTGATCAAGTCTTAATATAATGTACCCTGGGGGTATAATCGCATTATCAATTGTAGCAGGCTTGAGCCAGGTCCCAGTAAGGCATAGTATATCAGGGGAGTGGACATGTAAGTAGTGAAATTTCTTGTTTATACTTCTAAATGTTTAGGTGACACACTAGGAGTGAGTTGCGGGCATTATTTGAGTTTCGTAGGCTAGTATGGGTGTTATTTGTGGGGCTGATAGTAACAGGTGGGGTTGGGCCTGGGTTAGGGTGGATGTCACCATCCACTATAAGGTTAGGTAGTAATCTAATAAGCAAGTTTATGGAGTTTTAATAAGAGTTTGTGGTAGTATTTAGTTTTAGGATTAATATATGAAGCACAAACGGGATGATGAGTTTTTGTATTTGAAGAGTTTGATGAGAGGTGGGGTAATGGTTGGTTAGAATTATGTGGCTGATTAGTAGTACTGGTTTTGGTTCTAGGGTAGTGGGTGCCAGGGAGGTGTTGGTATTCATAGGCTGTGAAAAGATAGAGGATTATAAGTGGGGGTATTAAGCAGTAAATAGGATTAGAGTTTGAAGATTTATTAAAAGTATGTGGAGGCATCGTAGGGGTATTTGAGTAATGCTTGTTTAAAATAGAGTTGGTGTGTTAATAATTAGCATACAGTGAGAGGACTGGAGAGAGTTGGAGTAATAGGGCTGGGTCCTGTGAGTGATTTGTTAATGCTGATTGATTCTGATGAGTGAGAGTGGTGTCAGATGAGGGGGAGTGGCTAAGTGATAATAAGTGTAGGACACCTGGGGGTGGGTGGGAATTGGGAGCAGGGTAGGGGAGTGGAGTGAGCCTGCAGGGTGAATGGAGTGGGTAGAGCCAAAAGAAGAAGAAGATTGTGGAGAACAAGAAGATAGAGGAGAACAATCAGTGGAGTGCTGAAGTCTGAAGGCAAGTGTGTTGAGATATACAAGAAGGTAAGAGGCTTAAAAAAAGAAGTGGGATTATAGCAGAGTGATATAAGGAAATATTTGTATGGTTATACTGGGACCACAGTGTGAGAGAGAACAATAACAAGAGATGACTAAGAACTGTGTTAAGCTGATTCGATGAAGAAGAGGTAAAGGGATTTAGAGACCCTAAAGCTAATAGTATGGCGCCACCTAGTGGGCAGGTGGGGCACTTGGATGCACTAATAGTATGGAGCCACCTAGAGGGCAGTGGGCTATTTGCATGCAAGCACACTACTGGGGATTCCTATGAAGCAAGGCAGAAAAGCCAAGTCAAAAGATGGTGCCTTTCTGCATCAAGCTTTTTGATACCTCCGTAGTTAAGCAGGAGTGTGAGGGAAGGTATTCAGGTTCAAGGTGGGGGAAGGGATAGACACAAAGTAATGCAAGGTTAAGAGTCAGAAAGACTAGACTAAGCCAGCTGCTAAAAAGAAAACGGGAAAACCAAGCTAAGTTAATTGCAGGTCAGTGTGGTGCAGTATTTACCTAATAACTACAAATGTTATACTACTAATCTAGTACAGAGTGGTGAAAAGGACCACCACTTCTGCAGGGAAAACAAAAGAAGTATGGGCTGCAGGTACATAAGTAAACCTTTTCCAAGAGAAAGTATTTTAAGTAATTGACCTAGGAGTACTATAGAAAGAGAGAAATGGGGGGGGGGGACCAGTAGTGTGCAGACGTACAGTGAAAGGAGAAACAATCTTCAGTTTGGAGGACAGATTAAACACAATTCTAACATACACTAGTGTAGCTGAAAGCACTTTAGTGTGCCACCGATGCAGGGTCTCACAGTGCAGTGCAACGAGACAGCCTTGGGTTGATTGGAGGTTGGCCAAGACACAGGATGTAACTTTTGCTGAGGGGAATGGAAGTAAAAAGGAAAAGGAGGTAAATATTAGATCTGAAGTTTTAAAACACTCTGATTACCAAGTAACTGAGATAGAGAATGCAGGGATGGAGCAGCATATCTTGTAAGAAACAGCACAATTCTATGAACAACACAAAATGGAAGGATAGCAGGGGAAAAAAACAAAAAGGTAACTGCTATTGATACCAAGCTTTTATAACATACACTATACTATTATGTATTGTTATAAAGGTTAACAAGACAAAAATAGTAACTACTAAGCTGCCATACACTATTTAGCATTCTCCACTAAAAGTCAGGAACAACAGTGGTATGCTACAGAAACACAAGTAACTGCTAAGATGCTACACACAATTTAACATTCTGCACTAAGTCAGTAATCAGTGGTGTGCTTCAGAAACAAGTAACTACTAAGATGCTACATTCTCCAGCTAACAGTCCGAAATAACAATGATGTTATGCAGATGCACAGAGTCAGTTGTATCCCTCGGAGGTTACAATAACTTCTACACTAATTGCCAAACAGGTTACTGATCTAAAACTATACATAGCAAGTGACAGTATTCACATTATTGAATAAAGCAGCATTTTACCTGTTATTTAAAGTCACAATATGCTATAAATACAATTCTATACTGGCACAACAAAAACACTCATATGCAGGGCAAATAGAGTAAAGGAAAAAATAACAAAACGCTCTTGAAATGCAACTCCAGAAAACAAGTGACCAGATAGAGCTGTTACCAACCAGAAATATGCATGACAAAAAATACATACCATGTGTGAAACTTCTCAAAAATAGCAGTAAGAGTCACAAACAAAAACAATACCAGGTAGTACTTGCATGCGGGCACACTACTGGGGATTCTGTTGTTATTTCTGTTGCATTTTACTGTTAACTCATTTTACTGTGTGTGCACTTTGTGTGTGCACTTTGATTTCAGCTTAAAGTTAATAACTTAAAAACTGCATTTACTGCTGTAGGCTTCACACTCAAGTGTGATAGCCTTTTCTGTGCATATTTACTGTTAAATTACATTTTTCTGTTTAATTTCACTAAAAAAACAAACAAAAAAACACTATCTGTTTTGCTCGTTTCCCACCTTTTCCTATACTAGAATAGTCCAGATCCCAGATTTGCTGGTTTCAGGACTTTATTTTGTGTTTCTGAGTTGTCCAGACCTTGTGGTGGTAGAGGGAAGTCTTTCTGCTCATCAGTGAGTGGTAAGCATTGAGCAGCCTATTTGTCGCAAGAGGAGTGGTTTCCCGCTCTGAAATTGAACCTTATTGGTCGTTTTGGGCCGATTTCTATCCCTTTCAACTTTCTGAGTTAAAAACTCTTGTTTGCCCACGTTTGCACTTGTTTTAGCTCGGCGGATCTTGTTTGGTTGTCCTGCAGACTACTATAGCACCAAAAACGAGGAGAGACATTTTGCTGACTCCAAGTATCTTTTTGGCTTTTACTTGACTGTTTTTACTTACCACACTTTAAAAAGCAATTTTTACTGTGGTTCTGTTGTTATTTCTGCAGTATTTTACTGCTAAATTGTTTTACTGTATGTGCACTTTGATTTCAGGTTAAAGTTAATAATTTAAACTGCATTTACTGCTGTAGGCTTCACATTCAAGTGCAATAGCCTTTTCTGTGCATATGTACTGTTAAATTGCATTTTTCTGTTTAATTTCACTAAAAAACAAAAAGATACTATCTGTGTTGCTCGTTTCCCACCTTTTCCTATACTAGAATAGTCTGGATCCCAGATTTGCCGGTTTCAGGACTTTATTTTGTGTTTCTGAGTTGTCCAGAACTTGTGGTACAGGGAAGTCTTTCTGCTTATCAGTGAGAGTGGCAAGCATTGAGCAGCCTACCTGTCACAAGAGGAGTGGTTTCCAGCTCTGAAATTGAACCTTATTGGCCATTTTGGGGCGATTTCTATCCCTTTCAACTGTTAAAAACCCATGTTTGTGCGGATTTGCAGGAGTTTGCACAACGAGCAGGACTGTTTAGCTAGGGTTAAATTATTCCCAACGCCATAAAGTCTGCTCTTCAATTTTTCCCTTAGAACTAGCCAGTTTCTTAGTTTTAGCACTTGAATCTGCTTCTTCGAGTGCAACACTTGTTCAGAACTTGTTGCAAGCACTAAATAAGCTACAAATTACTACAGCACTCAACCTTTCTACTTTGCCTAGAGGAAAACAGTTTTTGTACTTAATTTCCTCATTTGCCTACAGGAAAATAGTTTTTTTTATGCAGGCATGTCCAAGGGTCAGCTCCCGGTGTTTTCTCCTGTCTACCTGATGAATCAGGGCATCTTGGGGCAATGCAGCAATTGGCTCATGTACACAGACAACCCTTTCCTCCTACCACCCAACACTTACAACCTGTGAGAGATGCACTTATCTAGCCAAACTGGAAGCAAAGCTCTCTCCAACCTAGACTGAACTTGACAGTCAAGAAGAGAAGGTAAACACATGCACCACACCACACATCACTGTCCCACTAAACCTACACCACCAAACTCCACACATAGAAATACAAAAACATTCTCAGAGACTCTCAATAATAATCTCCCCAAGCAACAGAGACCTTCAAAGCAGAAATGCAAGCAACCTCCACCTCCCAACACAACCCAAATGACACATAGCCCACAAACGAAGTGTGCCACTCAACCACAGCCCATAAGGCAAAACAACGTACCCAACACACTAGTCATAGGTTACTCTATAGTCAGCCACACTGATGTCGCACTCACCAGGCTAAACAAGGATAAGGTTACCGTCAGCTGCCTGTCAGGTGCCAGGATCCACCACATAACCCACGCACTCATGGCACTCCACATCAAGTCAAGTGCAAATATGACTCTGTCATTATCTATGTTGGTGTGAATGACCTCAGACATACCTCCCTGGACTACATGAAAAGAGACATGAAAGAGCTCTCCGATCTTGTAGAACAGGCAGGTATGACGCTAGCCCTGAGCAGCATTCTGCCATCCCCCCAAAATGATACCACAGTACAAGGACAAAATGATTGACTTCAACAATTGGATAAGCTTCTGGTGTCATTCTAAGGGGATCCAGTATCTGTCTGCCTGGGACGACATGGTCGACAGACCACAAAGCTTTGCCAGAGATGGCCTGCACCTGTTGCCCCTGGGATTCTGGATACTGGCTAAGTCTCTTGCCACCACTATAGTGCTTTTTTTAGGCAAGGTTCAAATGACAAATTCACCACCATAACAGGTACAGGCAAGCAAAAACTGAGGGTAATGCTATTCAATGCTAGAAGTCTAAACCTCAAAATGCACTCACTCGAGGCACTCCTTAAAATGGAGAAAATTGATATATGTGCAGTGACTGAGACTTGGTTCAAGGCTCCAGAGAGCACCACGGGAATTACCAGGCTATAATTCATACCGCACTTTTTGGCCATCTACCCTGGACCAGAACACTAAAGGCGGAGGTGTGTCCATATTCATTAAGGATATCCACACCTCCAGGCTAGTTACTCTGCATAATGCATCCGAGATAATCCAAGTGCAACTAACTCTGGGCAAAACCTGCAATCCAAATTGTAGCTTGCTACAGATCCCCCACCATGCCCCAGGATTCCCACTCGTCTTTTTTTGATATACTAGAAAATATTAAGGTTCAACCAAACACCCTAATAATGGGCAATTTCAAATACCCCGCCATTAATTGGGAAAACTACTCATGGACCAACTCCTTCGCTCAGCACTTTCTGGAATTCATAAATTCCAATGCCCTGGATCAACTTATCCACACCCCCACCAGGGGCAACAATATCCTAGACCTAGTCATTACCAACATGAGTGACTGGTATTCCACGCCTGAGGTCAACTCCTCATTGGTCAGATCCAACCATAAGCTAATCACCCTAGATATCCACATCCCACCCCCGCCCCCACCCCATTAAGGAAACCACCGTAAAAATTATCTCCAAAGCCAACTTCATGCTTCTTAAGACAAACATGGCAAACTTCATGACACCCATACAGATGGGACAATACAGTTACGACTGCTGAATCCTACACAAATCCACTCTATAAGCACTTACACGAATGCATGGATCATACTATCCCTAATAGAATCAAGACGCTATCCCCCAAAAAGTGGAAGCCAATCTGGTGGTCCCCTGCCATAAACAAACTCTACAACAGAAGGAAGAAACTGTTGCAAAAGAGAGTAAAATCCCATGAGTGGAGGAGCACCCTGGTCAGCCGCAGTAAGAAACTCAGATTCCTCATAAAATCTTCCAAAGCTAGTTATGAAAACAAAATCATCACGGATTCCAAGGACAACCACACAGCATTCTATAGCTATGTCAAGAATCTCAATGGCAACACCCAGATCTGCCCAGAGTTACAGCACAATGGCACGAAAATTACAGAACCAACCGATATTGCCAACATCCTGGCAGATAGGTTCAGTGCTAACTTTACACCCCCCTATCCCCTAAAAGGACCCATATCTATAACACAAGAATGTACAGTCCCTATAATCACAACTATGCAGGTAAAAACTGCACTCTCTAAAGCCAAGAACACATCATCCATGTTACTGCACAACATCCCAGGCTGTGTTTTACACAAACTTCAGAACGAACTGGCTCCCCACCTAAATATTAAATCATAGCTTCACGTCAGGCTTTGTGTCCACTGAATGGTGCACAGCAACAGTTATCCCACTCCACAAAGGGGGAGCCACCATGGAACCTGGGAACTATCACCCTATTAGCCTGACGAGCCTGGTCTGCAAGACCATGGAACATATCATCATGGAACTTATAAACAAAGACATTGGTAACCTCCAAACTCTGGACCCCACCCAGTTCGGGTTTGTGAAAGGCAGATCATGTCTCCTGAACCTGACTGACTTCTTTGAAGCAGTCACCAAAGCCATAGATGAGGGCAAGGTGGTTTACACAGCCTATCTTGACCTCGCCAAGACTTTCAACACCAAACCTCCATTACGGAATTATAGATAACCTCACTAAATTTGGTATAAATCCCTACATCACAAGATGGGTTGCCAACTGGCTCACTGAACCCACAACTAAAAGTTGCAGACTCCAAATCCGACTTTGAACCAGTGACAAGTGGAGTACCACAGGGTTCAGTCCTGGGTTCTCTCCTGTTCGGTATCTACTTCTCTGAAGTACAGGCTAACACAGAAGTTCACATATGACTGCATGGAACTTATAAACAAAGACATTGGTAACCTCTAAACTCTGGACTCCACCCAGTTCGGGTTTGTGAAAGGCAGATCATGTCTCCTGAACCTGACTGACTTCTTTGAAGCAGTCACCAAAGGAGCCACTTTTGAGACTAAGTATTTTTCCTCTGTTTATTTGCTAAGTTTTTCTGCATAGTCGTCTATTTTGAGCATTTTCTGGCTTGTTAAATTTGATTTCTGCATTAGTAACTGTATTTAGAGCACAACCTAGAGCTGTTTACTGAATTTCCTGTTTGCACTTATTTTTTCTCAAAACTTGCATTTGATCTGTCTTTGGCCTAGCACTCTTGTGTGGGGTCATTTACTGCACTGTTACAACTTGTTGATACTTGTTAACCTCTCCTATCTCTGAAAAAACAAAAAAACAAAAAAAATATTGCTTTTTTCCCCACTTTTCTGAGATTTAAAAAAGTTCAGTTACAGGCTTGCTGTTCTTGAACTGTTTGTAAGTTTCTGTGAGGCCATTTTTTGCTTGGGCTAAAGGAAAGTCTCTCTGTTGATCAGTGGCAGTGAAAAACATTGAGCAGCCTGCCTGCCCCTGTGGGAGTGGTTACTGACTTGAAACGCGTTTTTGCGTGTTTTTGAGCATAGCGCAACAACGGGCAGCGCCGCCTAATTGGGTTTAAACTATTCCTCGTTCCACAAAGTCTGCTCTTCACATTTTCCCTTAGAACTGCTCTATCTCTCAATTTAAACACCATATTCTCATTCTAAGGCCCTTCACTGGTCCAATTAAGTAATCCTACAAGTTAGCACTATTAAACATTAGCACTACTTACTCTTATACTCTCTACGATTACCCTGTCCTCTATTGGTCCATCTTAAATTCAGTTTCCCTGTTACTCTAGCATGTCCAAAGGTCAGTCAATGGTTTCCTCTCCAGTCCAGCTGGTGAATCTGGGAATTTTGAGGCAATGTTACAACTGTCTCATGTACACTGACAACCCTCTCCTCCTCCAAACAGGTTCAAATATATGTGAGAGAAGCAACTATTCAGCCAAACTGGAGGCTGAGCTCTCTCATCTCAAAACTGGTGTAACCAGTCAGGAGGAGAAGGTAACCTCACACAACATAGTTTCACATAGTCCCACCACATCAGCGAACCAAACACATAAATACACAAAAACATACTCGGAGGCTCTAAATAAAAATCTACCTAAGCAACAGAGACCTCCAAAGTAGACATCCAAGCAAACGCTACCTCAAAACAAAACACACACAACACATAACCCACAAAGTCAGTGTGCCAAGCAGCCACAGCCCTTAAGGCTGAATAACACACCTGATACTCTTGTTATAGGTGACTCTATTGTCAGACAAACTGACGTCCCACTCACCAGGCTGAATAAAGAGAAGGTCATGGTGAGCTGCCTGTCGGGTGCTAGGATCCGACACATAACGCAAGCACTCAGGTCACGCCAAAGCAAATACAAATATGACACAGTCATTGTACATGCTAGTGTGAATGACCTGAGACGTACCTCCCTGGACTACATGAAAAGAGACATAGAGGAGCTCTCTGATCATGTAGCCCAGGCTGGTATGACCCTGAACTTGAGCAGCATCTTACCCTCACCTAGAATGATGCCACAGTACAAAGACAAATGATCGATTTTAACAATTGGCTAAAATTTTGGTGTCATTCAAAGGGGATCCAGTGTCGGTCAGCCTGGGATGACATGCCCGACAAGCCATGTTGCTTTGCTAGGGATGGCTTGCACCTATCACCACTGGGCTTTCGGATATTGGCAAAGGCTCTTGCCACCCCCATAGTGCCTTTTTTAGGCAAGGCTCAAAAGTCAAACCCACCCCCATAGACAGCACAAGGAACAAGAAACTAAGGGTAATGCTGCTAAATGCCAGAAGTCTTAACCTCAAGATGCACGCACTCAAAGCTCTCCTCAGTATGGAGAACATTGATATCTGTGCAGTGACAGAAACCCGGTTCAAGGCTCCAGAGAGCACCCCAGCACTACCAGGCTATACCTTGTATCATGCTTTTCGGCCACAAAATCCAGACCGAACCACAAAAGGAGGGGGAGTTTCCATATTTATCAAGGATATCCACACCTCCAGGTTAGTGGCATTGCACGAAGTATCGGAGACCATCCATGTGCAACAAACAGTGGGCAAGACTGCTTTTCAGTTTATAGCATCCTACAGACCACCCTCTCAAAGTCAGGAATCCCATTCGGCTTTCCTGAAAACATTGGAGAACATGAAGATCTCTCCAAACACCATTATATTGGGCGACTTCAACTACCCAAACATAGACTGGGAGCACTACACAAGCCCCAGCACCTTAGCCCAAAGATTCCTGGAAATTATAAACTCAAATGCTATGGAACAACTAGTCACCACTCCCACAAGAGGGGACAACATACTAGACCTGATCATTACCAACATGGGGACTCTATGCTCCACACCAGAAGTATATCCCTTATTGGTAAGATCAGACCATAAATTAATTTCACTGGATGTCCACATCCCGACCCCACCCCCAGCCCAGAAAACCACAGTGAAAAACTTCTCAAAAGTGAACTTCTCACTTCTCAAAACCAAAGTGGAATCCTTCAAGGCCCCAGGGCCAGTGGAAACTACAGCCCAAATTGCAGAATCCTATATAAATGCATTCTACGGACATCTCCAGGAATGCATGGATCATGCTATCCCAAACAAAACCAAGACCCAATCATCCAAAGGCAGGCGTCCAGTCTGGTGGACCCCTGCCATAAATAAACTGTACAACAGAAGGAGGAAGCTACTACATGATAGAGCAAAATCCCTAATAGGAAGGCATCTCTGATCAGTACTAGCAAAAAATTACGATCCCTCATAAAATCCTCCAAGGCCAGCTTTGAGAGAAAAATTGCACAGGACACCAAAGACAATCATAAGGCTTTTTTCAGTTATGTTAGAAACCTGGGATGCAACTCCCAGACTTGTTCTGAGTTGATTCTAAATGACAGAAAATACACTGAACCCACAGACATCACCAATATCCTGGCAGACAGGTTCAGTGCAAACTTCTCCACCCCTCCCCCCCAAAAGAGCAAGTATCTATCCTGGCAGAGGGCTGCCTCCCAAACATCTCAGATGCTCAGGTGAAGACTGCCCCTACGTACCCTGGAAACTATCGCCCCATAAGCCTGACTAGCTTAGTCTGCAAGGCTATGGAGAGGATCATCATGGAGCTCATAAACAAAGACATTGGGGACCTACAGACACTAGATCCTACCCAGTTCGGCTTTGTCAAGGGCAGATCCTGCCTTTTGAACCTGGTTGACTTCTTTGAAACAGTCACCAAAGCCATAGATGAAGGGAAGGTAGTCCACACAGCCTATCTGGACCTTGCAAAGGCATTTGACACAATACCCCACTCGGGCATCATAGATAAGCTATCCAGCTTAAATATAAACCCCTATGTCACAAGATGGGTCGCAAACTGGCTCAAAGACAGAACCCACAGAGTGAGAGTTGCTGGAGCCATGTCAGACTCGAAACCGGTCACAAGTGGCGTCCCACAGGGTTCTGTCCTGGGACCACTCTTGTTCGGTATATACTTTTCCGAGGTACAGGCAAATGTGGGAGGACCATGGCTCACCAAGTTCGCAGATGACTGCAAACTGGGCGCCATAATCAAATCTCCAGCTGACACAAACATCCTTCAAAAAGGTCTCACAGAGACAGATAACTGGTGCCAGCGCCATGGTTTAAAGCTAAATGCCAAAAAATGTATAGTCATACCCTTTGGCAAAAACAATGTGCCCACAAATTACCACATAGGCGGAAACCCATTAAGTACAGAGAAAGTTATTAGGGACCTGGGGACCCAAGTTGATAGCAATCTCTCCTTTGAAAACCACATTGCCAAAGTGGTTAGAAAGACCTTCTACATAGCCCACCTCATCACGAAGGGTTTCACATCTAGAGCAAGAGAGGTAATCGTGCCCCTTTATACATCCCTCATCAGGCCCATCATAGAATACAATGTCCCTTTTGGGATGTACCTTACCAGACACCTGCAGCAATTAGAAAGACCCCAAAAGTATCTCACCAAGAGGATCAAGGGTCTCAAACAGATGCCATATGCTGCTCGGTTAAAAAAACTCCAGCTCTACTCAGTTGCATACCGCCTACTTCGAGGCGATCTATGCCTGACATACAAAGCTATGTCAAATCCAGAATTAATGGACATGCTCCACCTCAGTAAATCTAAATCCCTTAGAGCCACACGCTTGAGGGACTTTAACCTCAGCACAGAAATAAATAGAACTTGCTGGAGGGACAGGTTCATAACCCAGAGGCTCCCTTCGCTCTGGAATAGAATTCCAGTTCATGTGAGGCAGAGCACCTCACTGAATCTCTTCAAGAAGAATCTCGATAAGTGGATGGGGGATCGTAGGTTTGTCCCAGGGATTACTCCCGTGTCACTATTAGACAGAGGCACAGTAAACTAAACCTTAAAAAGGGCACAGTATACTCAAATCAAGGGGTGGCGTAAGCCATACAGAATCGGGCTAGGCTTATAATTGCCCCAGGGCAGATAGCCTAGTATGAACCTATGAACCTACTAGGAGCGATAGTTGAGTCCCAAACAATGTGGACATACTACAGAAGGGCCTCACTGAGACAGTTGCCTGGTGCCAGAATCATGGCTTCAAGCTCAGTGCCAAAAAGTGCATTGTCATCCCCTTTGGTAAAAACTCTGTAGCCATGAACTACCACACAGGCGGCAGTCTACTTAACACCAAAACTTTGATAAGAGACCTTGGGAACCAGGTAGTCTCTCCTTTGATAATCACATTGCCACAATAGTCAGGACATCTTTCTACATGGCACAACTCATCATGAAAAGGTTCTCATCCAGGAAATAAGAGGTCATTGTTCCCCTCTACTCATCATTCATTAGACCCATTATAGAGTACAATGCCCCTTTTGGAATGTACCTCAAAACACATCTACAACAGCTGGAAAGGCCACAGAAGTACCTCACAAAGGGGATTACCGGCCTCAAACAGATTCCCTACACTGATCATCTCAAAAAACTCCAGGTTTACTCCATTGCATATTGCCTACTCTGAGGTGATCTCTGCCTAACATACAAAGCTATGTCAAACCCAGAGCTGTTGGACATGCTCCACATAAATAAATCCCAATCTCTCCAAGCTGCACACTCTAGGGACCTAAACCTTGTCACCACAATAAACAGAACATACTGGAGGGATATATTCCTGTCCCAGAGACTTCCCATACTCTGGAACAAGCTACCCATCTATATCAAACAAAGTTCATCATTAGCACTCTTCAAGAAAAATCTTGATGAGTGGATGGGAAATAGGAAATTCACCCCGGGGGTCACTTCTGTGACTCTGCTCGACAGGGACACAGGAAAATAACTTTCTTGGGTGGCATAAGCCAGGGAATCTTGTTGGCTAGGCTTACTTAGGCCCTTGGGGCGATAACCTAGTACCTACCTATGAAGTGTGTGTCTGTGTGTCTGTGATAATTATGCAGAATGTCCCTGGTTTTACAAAACACATTTTTGGTCTGTATCTTACAAAATTTGTAGTTTTCTGAAAAAAGATTGCTGTCACTAAACAGTGACAAGCATTTGAGTTTGAGGCTCCGTATCCTTAGAAAGTGCATTATAATGCAAAACGTGTTACACTTGCAGTTTTCCAAGTACATAAGAGTAATATATAAGAACACATTTTAGGCCTTTGTCCCTCATTATTTTTGTTTTTGCACCTGATTGTTGTGCAAACATTCAGAGTTGTTTGTGTGTGTGTTTTACTTGGGCATTAACATTTTAGGTCAGTAGGATGAAGTGGAGACAATGAATCTGTAAACATTTTTGCAAAACAAATTACTTCCCCAAATGTATAAGTGATTACAAAATGTTTTTGTCAGTAACATAATGCTGAGCTCTTCCACCTAAAATATTTTATGTAAAAATATACTGAGGCAACAGTGAGCACCTCTGGGAGCTGAAGAGAAATCACAGAAATGTAAACCACAGCCCTCTGCAGCCTTTAAATGAGGGATATTTTTAATTTATTACTTTATTGACAACAAGATAACTATCCAGTTTATACAAAATATAATACTATACATAATATCAACTACATAATCCATGGAATGAAATAACAAATAAGTGGGTGGAGCATCGGTTTGCATGTTAGTGTGCACATAATTCTGCTGAATGTCAAAGAAACAGGTTAGAGCTGGCTTGAGTAGGGTAGACTATAAAACACAGCTACAGGGAAGAACAAAGAGCTTTATGCTGGTACTTCATGTTACTAAACAGACTTTTGTTGACAATTGCTCAGGTGTCAGGTACAGTAAACAAGTTTTACATAAACCTGGTTGCACATAGAGTGGCTGGCACACCTGGAGAGCAGCTCACCAGTTATCAGTCTTCTTACTGGTATATTCTCAGAACTATAGAGCACTGTGGAAAATGTTTGAAAAACTAACATGGAAGAAGATAGGATTTGTACAGGGATACAGAGGCTCAATCTTTGTTTGCCTTTTAAAGCAGTATCAGTAATTAAGAAAATGTCAACAATTTTCTAAAAGGAGTTTAACCAGGAAACTCGGTTTTGTACTTAATCTCATCCTGTTGTCCCCTCTCCACTCCACCTTTCATCTACAAATATCTACATCTCTCCAAATTGTCTCTATCCTGCAGTCTTAATAAATGTCAGTATTATTTTCATTTACTTCACATTACAACTAAGAATAAACTGCTTTGGCTGATTAAACACATCCCTAAGCAAGTCACACACACATCTGGTTTGTTGCCATTATTTTATACAGCTGTAGGCATATTCTGTCTTCAGTATCTCAGATTTCTTAAAAATGTACAAAGTTTGCCAGACTCCACCCTTGCTTTCTAGGAAGCACTAAACAAACTTAGTCATGCCTTCCTACTTCTGCATTGCCATCAAAAAGAAAAATGTGAAAAAATAAAACTCAGTCTCATGCCCTGTTACTAACTTATTAGGCAATGTATTTTAGTAATGGTGAGAATTACGGAGATATGAGCACTGTTAGCATATCCCTGGGATTCAGAAACATGGTGTCTGATCACCCTGAGCTGGTCACAGTTTACCTTTCTGGTGCAAGACAGCTGTAAGCCAATTAATAATTAACATAGTGAAAAATCTATGGGAAAATAACAGCTAATTAAGAGATGCACTCACAGCCACAGCAAAGCATGTAGTGAGGACACATATTTCCCAGTGATGGTTAAACAATGCCAAAATTAAATCTCAGGAAGCTGCTGCATCATTATGGCAAGAAGGTAGGGTGGGGAAGTACGGAAGGAATGGTAAAAAAAGTGTTAATGCAGAAAGTAGGGACACATGCATAAACAATAAAGAGACATCGACTGGGAAGGTGCTGACACACTGAGGGAGGGGAAGCACAGTGGATTAGGCAACATCAGACAGAGGGACAATGATGATGGCCAGTATTGGATAATAAACAAGGGACAGCATAGGCTCAAAAGTGGGGTGAACACTGGGATGGAGGGTAGGATGGGTATGACCCCAATAGAACCCTAGACACCTCACCACTGGGTCCTGACTCTGATGGTACTGCCAGCAGCAGGCAGGGACATGACTCTGCAACAGGACTCTTTCCAGGTGGCCAATGCAGGCATCAAGACACCAGTCCACCAGCTTCCCTACTACTATTGCTAGTGGATTCTGGTTGACAAATGGTTCAGCACACTTGGCACAGCCACCAACAGGAAACACAATGTTTCTGACCAGTGAAACCTCTGAAGGGGCAAGGATAGAGGGCTTATAAGCCTCTGTCACAGATGGTTAAGGAGAAGTAGCTCTGGCAGGCTGAGTTGCAGATGATACTGGTGGTATTGGATGGTGGGTGAGTCACTCTGGCAGCACTTCTACAACTCACCACCCAGCAATGAACAAGAACACAAACTTACTATTGCAGTGGCCTAACTAACAAACAGCTGACAGGCTATGCACACTAACCAAAAGGTGCTAACAAATACCCCACAGTTAAGCTGCCTAAACAGTCCATTGTTGCTTTATGGATGAGAATGTCCAATACTTATAATGAGGAAGGGATAAATATATCACTCACTGTACACTGCAAAACAGATGTACTTACCTCTGTACCTACAAAGCTGGGATAATGTCCTCTTGTAGTGCTGAGTATGCTCTGCTATGGCCTCCTAGGCTGTGAAACAAGTGATACACAAGTACTGTACATTCCAGACAGACAGGCTAGGATTCCCCCCAAAAAGTACTTACAGTACTTTACAGGAACTCGCACTTTGACCCCTTCTTTCCATCAGTGAAGTAGGCCTGGGTGGTGCCTTTCCAGGTCAGTGTGGTAATGCCTGCACTGCTCACCAGTTTGGGGAATGCTAGTGGCATCACTACGTGCCCTGCTAACACATTTCCAGGCATATACCTTATACCAGGTACCTTCATAAGATTTCCTCAGCAAATGGTTCAAGTGGTCTCTGAAGCAGTAAGAGAAAGATCCTGCCCTCCTCTGAACTCTACCTGGTACCCTGCAACTACCAGTGTAATCTGAAGCCATGGCCATTTACTAGGTCTAATACCATAGAATAATAGCTGGCATGTTACAATCATGCCTTTCACCTACTGAAAGAACTGCTACACAGTGTAGACTAACTTACTAGTGGGAACAGTGGCATGGTCTTCTCAGAGGTGCTCAGCTGTGAGCAGGATGCCGTGTAGAGCTACAAGCAATACCCTGCCTCTAGGTTCAATGTGGACAATGACTGATTCAGGGAAATTCATGTGCTGATTCTTCATTTGCATAATCATTGAGCTCAGAGGCTCAGATTAGCATAACATATACTCCATTGCCTAGAGAGAGTCTGATGTATTGTGGAAGAAAATGCAAAGCTCTGTTGGGGAAATTAATTTGACCTGTGGAAATTAATTAACCCTGAGGAAAATAGAAAAACTACTTGCTGAATGAATGTCCAACATTTTCCTTACATTTCCATGCTTGTAATTGCTAATTAAATGTTTCTTTGTGGAAAACCAGATGTGAAAAACGGTGTCATGAGTATGTGTTTGTAAGGATGCATGCAGTTTTGGGCAGGTTGCCTGTATCAGTGTTGCTAACTCCTTGGGTTTATTTGTGTGTGTGTGTGTGTGTGTGTGTGTGTGTGTGTGTGTGTGTTTGGGGGGAGGGGGCTTGGTGGTGGTGATTCTGTGCCTGCTAGTTGGGGAAGGTTATACAGCTTACTCCAGTGTCTACATATTAGCATGCCAACCTGATTGTACAGGATGGGTGCTACATAGGTTGGTACTAGGCTATCGGCCCTAGGGCCTATACAAGCCTAGCCATAACAATTCCCTGGCTATTTCTTCCCACATTATTTACTTCCTGGACCCCTGTCTAGCGGGTGACTGACATGATCCCCAGGGTGAATTTCTTTTCTCCCATCCAATCTTCAAGGTTCCTTTTGAACAGAACCAAAGAGGCACTCTCCTTGACATGTATGGGCAGTCTATTCCAGAGTCTGGGAAGTCTCTGGGTCAGGAACCTATCCCTCCAGCATGTTTTGTTTATTGTGATGACAAGGTTTAGATCCCTGGAGCTTGTGGCTCTGAAGAATTGGGATTTCTTTAAGTGTAGCATGTCCAACAGCTCTGGGTTTGACATGGCCTTGTATGTTGAGCAGAGATCGCTTCTGAGTAGACGATATGCGGCAGAGTACAGCTGGAGTTTTTTAAGGCAGTCAGCATAGGGCATCTGCTTTAGGCCTGTGATTCTTTTAGTGAGGTATTTCTGTGGCCTTTCCAGTTGTTGCAGGTGTCTTGAGAGGTACATACCAAATGGGGCATTGTAAGTCTAGCTTGACAAACAGTCCTTAACAGCATACTCACATGGTATAGTCTTTCTCCGAACAACAATATGCCTGTCGGGGCAAAGTCCTACACACAGAGAATGAAGTTTTGTTGCAGGGTCTCTGTCTCCATGGCTGACAGCTGCTCAGGACAGGAGACTGTTGACTTGTCCTATCATGACTGTGCTTGGCAAGATAGCCAAGCAGATGTTAATGTGACAGTAATCAACACCATACCTATGACCATATCAGGTGTAGGGCAACTGGCATAACACATGACACAGAAAAATGTGCTTTCCAGCTTGCATAGAATTTTTATCCACTTCTGGTTTGATTTCTATTCCTGCATGACGACGATATCTTTCTGCTAGACTAAGCAGAGAAGTCATCTTAGATTTATTCTCCTCATGTTTCAAAACTTTCACTATGTTTGGGTATTGTGAGGTCAGAAAATGTGTGTGCAGTCCCACATTTGCAGATCTATACATGTAATTAATTTCAAGGAGGCCCATCCCTCCTTCGTAATGGGGAATATATAATCTTGGTATGCACTGATTTTTATTAATGATTTGGTAAGCATGAAGCATCCTTCTTGTTTCCTGTCTAATATATCCAACATGTTTTTGGGGCAGTCAAGTCACTCCAAAACTGTAAGTTAGGACAGAAAGAGCATATTGGTTTCTAGCTTGAATTTTGTTCCTAGATGTCAGCGCTATTTTCAGGATTAATTTAAGTCTTCTAAAGTATTCCTTACTAAGTTTTATTCACATTTGTTCATGTTTTATTGTTGATCCTTCATCGGTTCCCAGATATGAAATACAGAAGATGCATAAATATAGTTGCAATTTTAGAAAACTTCTGGAAGAACCTCATGTTGATCAGGATCAAATGCAGGAGTGGTTAAGAAGAGACAAATTCAAACCAAGAGATGAAAGGTTAATATTGGCAGCCCAAGATAGTGGGCTATGCACAGTTTGGTTACAAAGTCCAGTGAACATGTAGGAGAAACAGACAAATGTAGGTTTTGTCAAACAGAACTGGAAACAGTCATACACCTTGTTGCTGGATGTGACATACTAATGGCAGAAGGACTGTATACTGAAAGACATAATAATGGGGCAAGACTGATGCACTGTGGATTGTGTAAACATTATAATGTTGAAGTAGCTAAAAAACACTGGAAATATGAGCCACAACGCATGATAGAAAATGATGAAGTCTACATCACAAGGGATCATCCATTACCAACAGTTCAAAAGACAGATGCGAGAAAACCAGATATAGTGGTCCAAGAAAAGAAGATAAAAGTAGCATTGATCATTGAAATTGCTGCAACTAGTGACTACATCTTGCATATAGAGAGACACAAAGTCAAAATATTAAGATCTGCAGGCAGAAACGAGAGCAATGTGGAAGAAAGATAACCAAACAGTTTCAATAGTAGTTGGAACAATGGGTCTTATTAAAAAGATTCTACAATCATATTTAGATATGTTACCAGTACATTAACTATATACAAATTGCAGGAGTCATTACTGGGCATACTACAAGTGCTGAGAAGAGCACTTCTGGTTGGCATCAAAGATTGAAACAATACTAATTTCATGAACTTTAAACATACTTTGACTTAGGAATGGGGTCTAATAGAAACCCAAAAGACTTAGAGAAATTAAAAGGTACTAGTACATTTAATCTACTCTGCATGAATTCAAAGCTTTAGCTAAGGTCAGGTAT
Source organism: Protopterus annectens (assembly GCF_019279795.1). Lineage (NCBI taxonomy): Eukaryota > Metazoa > Chordata > Ceratodontiformes > Protopteridae > Protopterus > Protopterus annectens. Next base: position 1,791,460,723 of record NC_056728.1, on the reverse strand, counting down.
GTTTCTCTTTACAGCCTACCCATTGTCTCATCATTTTATTTCACAAACATTTCTGAATTTTATTACTGAATCATACATCTCACCAATTTCACAGCCCTTGACTTGATGAAAGGGACATTTCTGTAGGACATTCTGCCCCTCAATAAATAATGTATTCTTTCCAGGCTCAAAACAATTGCTGAAGTTCTCTCTCTAATTACCAATTATATTTCTGTAATTCAAATAAGTAACATTTTTAAATACCTTCATGGCTTCTTTTATGGCAACATGCAGAAATGTGGAATACTGTACTTTTCAGATATTCAACTCATGTCAAAGAATAAACTAAATTTTCAGGATCAAGTTTTAGTTTTCGGTTTGGTTTCCTTGCAGTGACAGAATTACTGATGGATGCATGTGGAGCATCCATCCACGATAAATTATATTTCTGTGCTTCCAATCACATAAACCCTTGAAAACAAACTTGTCTCTACTTCTTCAAAATATTTCTCCATTTCTGGCACCATGTGAGATCTAAATGCTTGTTAGAATTCTTGGCATACAAAACAGACCGTAGGAATAGCCTTCAAACCTCCATTGAGTATTTCTTCTGAGTGAACTCTCTATAATTTGTACCATATTATAGGCAAAATCATTGCAGCTAAGCATCAACAGTTAAACGTACTTCTTAAGAGTTATTGGAAAAGATAGAAATTTCTTCTGAAAATAGAGCTAGGTAGTGGGATAAAATTAAAGTGGAGTTTAAAATTAGGGTGGGAATAAAATAAAAATAGATATATTTAAGAAGTAACAATAATTAATTACTTAGAGGGACTGACAAAGGTTAAAGTATTGCAGAATAGGGGGAATCTCACAGAACAAGAAGCGTCACAATTGTAGAGGAATAAAGAGAAAGTAACTGACTACCTGAGAGAATTCATGAGTTTAGAAAGATTGCTGTTAAACAACTGTTTTTTGATAATAACTGTGCAGCACAGAAACTTTTAGCACAAAGGCTCAGGCAACATATAGTAGAAAGGGGTTGTTACAAAGCTTAGGAAGGAAAAAAATAACCAGATAAATTGTAGAGGTATTAGAAATATTTCATAAATTTTATGAAAATCTGTACAAAGCAGAGAAAGTACAGTTGTGTACACTTACCATAAATGTAGATCTTCGAGTGTATTCACTGTTGCAGTCATTACATTTGGGTTATGTGCTTGCAGTAGCCCTCAGTCGCCCTGATTAACAAAGTCTTTGGGTCCTACGTCAGTTGCTGTCTCTTTCTCCATGATGCCAGGTCGTCAGGGGTATAAAACATGTCATTACATCAGTTTTTTCTTGCCACAGATGTCAGGTGCCCCCCTAATGGGAAGCGACTAAATCTATAAATATACAAAGGTTATACCTCCAACAAAAAAGCAAATACACCAAAAAGCTTTTAAGCATTGAAAAGGAGAGAAGAGGTATAGCCAAAAGAAGTCAGGGGGCTGGAGGGAGGTTAACCACGACTGCAATAGTGAATACACTCAAACATCTACATTTATGGGAAGTGTACACAACTGTACTATGTTCGTGTTTCACTGTTGCAGTCATTACATTTGGGTAGATTCTCAAAGCTAAGGATGGGAGGAGGAATTTAGATAGCATTAGGACCAGCTATAAGGCCCTGCAAAATTGCAGTGGCAAAGTCAGCTCTGGATTTAGAGAAAATTGGCAAATGGTAATGCTTGGTGAAAGTATGTACAGAACTCCAGGTAGCAGCTTCTAGGATGTCCCTGGTAGGTATGTCTCTGAGAAAGGCTGTAGAGGTAGATGCAGCCCTGGTTGAGTGGGGTCTGGTCCCCTGTGGGATAGGTTTTCCATGGTGCATACAGCAGAAATGAATGCAATGGCTTACCTATTTGGAGATGGTTTGCTTTGAAATAGCCTTCCCCTCTACCCCTGCAGCAAATGCCACCGGCAGTTGTTCAGATTCCCTTTGAGGCTTAGTCCTGTCCAAGAAGAATCAAAGTTGTCTGTGCACATGTAAGGAGTGCAGTATCCATTCCCCTTTGTTCTGTGGATTAGGAAAGAAGGTTGGCAAATGAATGGACTGACTGAGGACCACACTAGATACCACCTTAGGTATGAAAGAGTGGTTGGTCCTGAGGGACACGCTGTCCACATGAAAGATGATGAAAGGCTCCACTGCCATAAGGGCCTGTAATTCAGATACCCTTCTTGCTGAAGTGATGGCTAAAAGGAAAGATGTTTTCCAAGAAAGGAATTTTAAATCTGCAGTAGCAGCTGGCTCAAAAGGAGGAAGGGTGAGTTTCTTCAATACAAAGTTAAGGTCCCAGGCTGGAGTTGGAGCTCTCCTGGGTGGTCTTAATTTTTTTAGCCCCTCTGAAGAACTGCTTGAGCAGTGGATGAGCGAAGAGGGGAGGTTCTGTGTTATAATGAGCTGAAATGGCTGAGGCATGAATTTTTATTTTGGAAAAAGACAGGCCCTTGTGAAGCATCTCAGTTAAGTATTGTAAAATCTGAGGTAAATTGGGCATTGCTGTGCTCATCACTTGAGACTGATTCCAGGCACAGAATCTTTTCCATTTTTTTTTTTAGCATAAGATTTTCTAGTACTAGGCCTCCTTGCCTCTAAAATGACATCCATCACTGGTTTACTGAGGGATGGTAATGGAGAGATTAGGTAATTAGCCAGGCTGCTAGGTTCAGTGCTTGAAGCTGAGGGTGCAGAATCTGGTTCTCCTGCTGTGAAAGCAGGGTAGGAGTCTGAGGCAGGTGCCATGGGGCCAACAGTGACACTGCGCAGGAGGGGGTACCAGCATTCTAATAGGTGTTGCATTATGCACAGATAAAATGGAGTTTTATAAATACAACAAGAGATAGTATACTGTTTTGGTATATTTTGTATATTTTGCACATTTTGTATATCACACATTTCTATTATGCACAAATTTTCATGCCGTCTATTATCTTGCCATTTGGTTCAAGAGCAAAATTTTGTATTGAAGAAATGTATTGGGGTTGGTTGAGTGATGGTTTTTTCAGGTGTAAATGTTTAATTATTTAAATGCACGTTGAGTGTTTTGATTGGTTCTAAAATTTTAAGCTAATGATTTATAAGGTGTGGTGAAACACAAATTAAATGTATTCCTTGAGAAGGCGAAGGCCGAGGTACCAGAGTGCAATAAAGAAAAAACTTTTTTCACCAGTCACCTGCATGTCTGTGGCGTTGATAGTTTTCTATTTTCTACAATTTTTCATCAGTGTTTTTTATTCGCAGGTGCCATGGGGCCAACAGTGACACTGCGCAGGAGGGGGTACCAGCATTGACGTGGCCAGTCTGGTACAATCAAAATCATCCTTGGTTTGTCTTGTTTGATCTTTAGTAGTACTTTGGAGAGTAGAGGAGGAAAGGCATAAACTGATAGGTTTTTCCAGCTGAAGGACAGAGCATCCACTTTCCAAGCTTGTCTGTGGGGAGTCCTTGCACAAAGTTTTTCCAATTTATAGTTCTGGGGAGAGGCAAACAAGTCTACATCTGGACTCCCCCATTTGCTTGTCAACATGTTGAAAATCCTTGGTTCCAGTTTCCATTCATGTGGGTCCATGAGGTTTCTGCTTAGTCCGCCTGCCAGTGTATTTAGTTTTCCTGGCAGGGATTGAGCTTGTAGATGCACTTGGTAGCTCAAGGCTGTGTTCCACAATGCCATGGCTAGTCTGCAGAGGGGGTAAAAATGTGAACCTCCCTGCTTGTTTATGTACCACATTCTGTAGAGCTAACATTTCTTTATGACTGATGTGAAGGTGCATTTGAATTGGGTTCAATTTGCCCTGAATGCACTTCCTTGCCAGGTGTGCCCCCCATGCATAGTCTGATGTGTCGGTTGTTAGGGTTTGGGCAGCAGGGGGTAGTGTGAATGGTAGTCCCTTGTTTTGGTGGCAGGCCTCTGCCCACCAAAGGAACTCTAGGCATAGGCAAGGACTCTAGGCATAGGCAAGGAATGATAGGAATCATTGCTTCTAGATCCTGAGAATGTTGACACCATAGGCTTTTTATATACCATTGTAGTTTCCTCATATGCAGTCTTGCACATGGAATTAGAAGAATGCAGGAGGCCATGATAGCAGGGTTTTTGTGGCCACTTGTTTGAAGTAGGTTGTCGAGTGAATTTGTTTCTCTGGCATGAGGAAAGCCATCTGGGAAGTTGTATTCAAGCTTGCTCCCAGGAATATAATTTGTTGACAGGGTACGAGGTGTGACTTATTTTTGTTTCTGGTGTACCCCAGACAAGTTAGCACCCTTTGTATAAATGCCAGATGATTCAAAAGTAGGTCCTGGTTTTCTGCCTGAATTAGACAATTGTCCAGGTATGGGAATATTTGAATATTTCTTTGCCTGCAAAATCCAATGACTGGAGCTAGGCACCTTGTGAATACCCTGGGTGCAGTAGATAAGCCAAAGAGCAGTGCAGAGAACGGATAGTGCGTGTAGCCTGCTTTGAAGCGTAGGCATATTCTGCAAGATTCCCTGATTGGGATGTGCAGGTATGCTTCCTTTAAAACTAGTGTTGCCAACCAGGCATCTTTGCTTAGCATAGGAAGCAACTGGTGAAGAGTCAGCATCTTGAATTTTGGAATCCCCAAAAAGGTGTTTAGTGTTGACAGGTCCAGGACAGGATGCCATGATTTGTCTTTTCCGGGTATCAGGAAAAATCTTGAGTAGAAACCTTGTCCCTTTTCCTCTTCTGGTACCAAATGAATAGCCCCTATGCTTAAGAGAGAGAGTAGTTGCTTTTGGGCCACTGCCCACTGATTTGGAGGTAGATCCGGCCAACCGTTTGGCGTTGGTAACGTGTGGAAGTGAAATCTGTATCCTTGGGACACTATTTAAAACCCAACTGTCCTGGGTAATGAGTCCCCAGTTCTTTGCATGAAGTGCAAGCTTTCCCCCCAAGGGGGCAGTCAGTTGAGAAGTGCTTGGAAGTTTTAAAAAGAAGTCATTGAGACAGTATACCATAGGGGGGAGTTTTATTACTCCCAGATTTGGAAGTGGAAGCCCCCCACTGCTTAGTCCTGTGCATCCCCTGGGACTGAAGCCTAGGTGCTCTGCTGGATCTGGGTTTGGACTGAGAAGGCTTGAAGAGGCAGGAAAGGACCAATTCTTAGAAGGCCAACGCCTACTAAATCTTGGAGGTTGTACTTGTAAAATATCTGTAACAGTTTGCATAGATTTAGCTTTTTCCTCCATCTTTTTACAAACTTCTGCCTTGTTGCCAAACAGGCGGTCCTGATTTCAGAGAGCATCCAGTAATTTCGCTTTAATATGATTTGGCAAGGATTGCTCCTTAAGCCGAGCATGCCTTCTAAATACAGACCAAGTTACCACAGCCCTGCAACAAGATGCCTCTAGTGAATCAAAACCACATTGCAAAGTATGATGTTAAGTTGTCTATCTTGCCTTCGTTCTTGCTGGTTGGGATCACAGCCGATCCTCGGCTCTGACTCGGCCATCTTCTATAGCTTGAGAGCTGTCTACTGGCTCGAGGCTACCCCTTATCCCATGATGCCTGGCGATAGCTACCCAGATCTCGTTTGCCGCTTCAGCTGCGAGGTGTCGGTTTTCTGGCTCAGGCTAGTATAACTTTTTTATACAACTTTCTTACCATTAGAAATAGTCCTTTTTCTGGTTTATTGTTAATTTTTAGCCTTGTTTTTCTCTGTTAGCTAGTGTTTTATTGTAACTTTCCTCCCCTTCCTTCTATTTATTTATTTATTTTTATTTTATTTTTGTTAACTGGGAGGGTCCGACTGGACACAGGTCCATTTTCAGTGGAGGCCCGGTGAGAAAAGCTCCATGTTACAATAATAGATTAATACAATACAAAGCAATCAATGAAATTTAAAGTAGGGCAGAGGAACATTACATGGCATGTGATAACTATAGTAGAATGTACAATTAGTATAGGCGAGGAGAGAGTAACCCCCCTCCCCTACAATTTTTTTTTTCACTTCACATTCACAAAAACATTAATAAATTTAGTATAACTGAGAAGTAAATAAATGCCCATAGTGGCACAACTAAAATATATGTATAGGTAGGGTGAGGGTGAGAGTAAGAGGAGCTCTGTTAGGTATTATATTATTCTTAGATACAGATTAGAGCATTTATCAGGTAAGGAATATAGTACAGAACAGTACCAGTGTTGGTTTGTTTTCTGCTGTTAGATTAGTGATATGTCTGGATGAATATGCAAGGATATCAGTAGAGCTAAGTAAGGGAAATGTTATAGTGTAGCAGAATTATTGCAACTGAGCATAGTTATTGCTACCCTGGTGTGTAGCAAGAGCAGAGCCAATTATTAGAATAATAGGATTTCAAGAGGTGTTTGAAATGGGTGCTAGAAGTAGTGCTGGTTTTATTGTTTGGGAGCGAGTTCCAGGTTTGTGCTGTTGTGCAGGCAAAGACAGATTTACCTGCTTCATTTTTATGTCTTATTACTTGAATGAGATTTTGGTTGCTAGATCTCAGGACTCTAGTGGTGGTGTAGGGCTGAATCAGCTGTTGGAGGGCAGGTGTTTTTTCAGGGTAGTAGTAGAGTTTATGTGCAACTGTGGCTTGATTAAGTCTTAGTAGCTGAGGAAGTTCCAGCCACTTGAGTTGCATTAGGGAAAGACAGTGATGGGATCTATTTGAGGAGTTTGTCGTAAATTTGGCAATTTTGTTGTAGCATGATTCCATTTTGTGAAGTTCAGTCTGGTGAAGGTTAGTTAAGATAGGAGAAGCATAAAGAAGGATGGAGAAGAGGTGGCTTCTTGCAACAGTGGCTCTGGTCTGATTAATCATGAACTTTTTATTTCTATACAGGAGACCCAGTTTTTGGTTTACCTTTTTGATGGTTTGTGCTATATGGATATCAAATTTTAGGTGATTATCAATCTCTACTCCTAGTAGTTTGGTGTGGTTGGTTGGTGTGATTTGAATATTATTTTTTGAGTTTATTGTGAGGCTATAGTTTGGATTGGATGATCTGCCAGGGGTGAATAGGATTAGTTTGGTTTTCTTTGGATTGTGAAGAAGTTGTATTTTAGTAAACCAAGATTCCGCTAGAGTAAAGCTGAATTGGGTGAGGGTGTGTAGTTCCTTTATGCTGGGGGCAGCACATATTATGGTGGTGTCATCAGCATATTGAACTACTGTAGCAGTGGGCAGTGAAGAGGAGATGTCATTAGTGAAGAGGGAGAACAGCAGTGGGCCAAGGATGGATCCCTGGGGGACTCCTATGGAAACTGGTAAGAGGTGGGACAGCTTTTCTTGCCAGAGAACAGCTTGTTGGCATTCTGATAGATAGCTATTGAACCAGAGTATGGTGGAGGAGCAAATATTGAGACTGGATAGAGTATTGAGGAACAGACTGTGATTAACCATGTCAAAGGCATTTGATAAGTCGAGGAAGATGGAAGATACGAAAAGACCTTGGTTTCTAAAGTGGTTGACTGTGTTGGTATAGGATAGAAGGGCAGTGGTTGTGCTGTCGGAGGGTCTGAAGCCATGTTGGGAGTTGGATAGTAGTTTATTTTCTTGTAGATATTGCATTAGTTGCAAGTGGACAACTCTTTCTAGAATTTTTGATAAGGGTGATAGTATGGCTATAGGACGACAGTTGGTCAGCTCTAATGAGTTGCCTCCTTTGTGCAGAGGGACAATATGGGAAGTTTTCCAGAGGGTAGGAACTTTGTGTTCTGAAATTGATCTATTTATGAGAATTGACACTGGGTAGGATATGCCTTCTGCTGCTATCTGAAGGAAATCTGCAGGGAGTTTATCAGCAGCTAGTGTACTTGGTTTTAGCTTCCTAAGGAGGTCTGCAATCATTTTAGTGGACACTGGCTGTAGGGAAAAGGTAGAGATGTTATTTTTTGTATGACTATTAGTTGAGGTGGAAGATTGAATAGGAGAACCATTATTTTTCTGGGTATTAGCCAGATTTTGAACTGTTTCTGCAAAGAATGTATTAAATTGTGTAGGAATATCATCCTGGTTGTCTGGCAGTACAGGGGTGGGAGTGGATGCTTTCCCAGGGTGAAGTAGTCTATTAATGGAGGTCCAGAATTTTTGGGGGTTGTGGCTATATTTATCCTATAGGTTTTTGTAGTAGTTGGACTTGTCTAGTTTAGTTAAGTCTCTTAGCTTTATTACGTAGTTCTATGTACTTTGACCTTAGAGCAGTGTTTTTATCTTTGTGGGATGCTATCCAGAGTTTGTCCCTTTTTTCATCGTCTTTTTTGTCTCTTTGGTGAGCCATGGGGCATAGTGGGTTTTTGTCCTAATGGATCTAGAGGGGGCATGATGGTCTAGGATATGTAGGAAGGTAGAGTTAAAGTACTCTACAGCTTTGTTGAGAGGTAGTTGTTTAAGAGGGAGCCAGTTGCAGCAACGTAGTGCTTTGTTAAAGTCATTGGCGCTGAAGTGTCTTTTATTACGTATTATTTTGAGTAGAGGTATGTTGGGAAGGTGTTGGGTCTTGCTCCTAATTAGGTAGGTGGGTTGATGGTCACTTTGATGTACAAAAGTGGGGTGAGATACCAGAATCCAATCCAAAATGGATTGACTTTTGGTTGTTTTGTCAGTCCTAGTGGGGGTAGTGATTATTTGTGAGAACCTGTAAAGGTTGATATGATCTGAGGGATGGTCAGTGGAGCAGTTGATCCAGTCTATGTTAAAGTCAGCTAGCAGTATTGTTTCATAAAGGAGGGAGAGTGAGAACCAATTTAATACGTTTTCCATAATGGGAATGTTGTTACCTGGGGGTAGATAGGCACCTGCGATGATTATTTGTTTGTTTGTGTTTAGTTTAAATTTGGCTAAGATAAGTTATACCTTGTTGATTTCTTCATTGTTATAGTCAAGTAGTTCTAGTGAGAGGTGACTTTGGAATAGAATTGCTACACCTCCACCCTTTTTCCCTGTTCTGTCTTTACGCAAGATATCATAACCATGGGGCTATGATCTCATTATTATGGTGATCAGGTTTAAGCCATGTTTCTGTTAGTACCACTATGTCAGGTTTGTATAGGGCTAATAAGGCATGCAGGTCATGAATTTTGTTTAGTATGCTTCTTGCATTTATATTTAAAAGGAGGAGAGATGATTTGGGTTTGTAGAAATGGGGATTTGGTAGCTTTAATTTAGCTTTTTCTGTTGAGGTGGGGCCTGGATTTGGGTGAATGTCTCCACAGCAGGAGAGTTTTTGGAGTAGGTTTAAGTATAGTTTGGTGAGTTTATTAAGAATTTTTGATAGCTTGAGTGAGGTGTGAGGCTTAGTTTTTACTGCTAATTTGTTATAATAGAGAGATGGGGTTAGAAAGGATGTAGAGCTGGGGGTTGTAATAGGAGAGTTTTGTAGTTGTGTGTGGTTAATTATGGGTCTGGTTTGCCATGGTGGTGCAAAAGTGATATTTAGATGGGTGTGATAGGAAGACAGTATAGATAGTAGAAGTAGGATGGAGATAGTTGCTTGATAAAAGAAAAGTTTTTGGAGAAGGGGGTTTTGTACGCTATGCACGTTTTAGTTCCTGTGAGGATAAAGTTGATTTGGAAAGTAATCTAGGTGAGTATATTAGGGTGTAGATATTGTGGGTGTGGTGGTAGTAATTAATGTTGTGTTGAGTTGCTAGAAGAACTCGTTTAACTTAGTTCTCCCCCTTATCCTCTTCTTGTCAGGTTAGCTGTTTAGGTTAGAGGCTTTCCTTCTACCTTTGTTTTAGGCTAGCCGTTTACATTAGAGGCTTTCCTATTTAAAAAAAAAAAAAAGCCCTTAGTGTTAGTCTGCTAGTATAGTGTGTTTTTGTGTAGACTGTATTTGCTAGATAGTTTTTTGTTGTTGTATTTCTAGTGTTCCTTATGTCAAAAGAATCTAAAGTTTCTGGATTCAAGAAGTGTGACTCATGCTGTCAGAAAATGTCTCTGACTGATGGGCACACTTCTTGCGTCTATTGTTTAGGCGCTGTGCACCTGCTGACTCTTGTTCTATCTGCCATGCATTTAGCCCAAGAGTTCTGCAGGAGCGTAAAAATAAGCTTATTCTTAGGGGTCTTTTAAAGCCCCAGGATTCACCGGCCAAGACTCAGCCTGTGAAATCCCCTAAATCTTCCAAGCTGTCGGCTTCAAGTTCAGAGCTGTACTTGGTTCAGATTCCACCTTCCACTTTGTTTCCGGCTGGTACCAATAAGGCTATCTCCCCATCGGCTCCATCAGGATCTTTGGAGCCATCGCGGAGCCACAAGAGGCAAAGGTCCCCTTCCTTGGAATCAATTAATTCAGCTCCTCGGTTTCTCCTGCTTCAGAGCGAGCTCAGTCACAGATCTTCTCACTCCTCTCGGTCCTCCAGGCTGTTGGATCACGATGTGGAGAGAGTGGTCAGTAGGTTGCTGAAATCGTAGGCACTTGCCAAGATGTTGTCCAGCCCTCAACAGGTATTGGCTCTGTCCACTTCTATCGATGTTCCTCCTCAGACTCCATTGTGTTCGGAGCCAGAGTTTGTTGGGGTTCGAGTAGTGGAACCGTCGGCGCCGATAACTCTATCTCCTTCGGTTCCATCGCTGGCTCTGATCCCCTCAATGGTGCCATCCATAGAGGGATCTGGGCGCCGGGGCTCCCTCTTCAGCTCAGAGGGGGCGAGTGGCATCGGACCCTTGTCCGACCCATTCTTCCTCTGGGAGCTTCGGCGCGGGTGAGTTCAGCTCCTACATCGGCCTCAGAGCCGTCTCCCTCAGTGCAGACAAAGATTCTGATTTCTTCGGAACTGGAGCTTTCTCTACATCCTGGCAGGAATGCCTTCGATGTCATGATGAGTGTGCTGGCCACTGAGTCAGCTCCACTATCGGCCCCACCGGCTCCGTCCCCTGTAGTGCCTGTGCCAACCTCTGCTCCTCCTCCAGACCCCAAGCGTAGGGAACCGGCACTCCAGGACACCCCATTGGGTGTTTCCTCTTCTTCTGAGGCCTCCCCTGATCATTTAGAGGTGCCCCCTTGTAAGAAGTGCAAGAGGAAGCACATTGACTCCCCTGAGTCTGTCACTTCTGACACAGACTTAGATGATTCGGAAGGGTCCCCCGAGATCCTCCTCTGAAGATGTTTCCTTCTCAGAAATCCTAGAAATGCTTAAGCAGAGGGGGAACTGGAATCCCCTTGCCCCTACCGAGGATGAGTCTGTATTTCTGGATGTGTTCAGTTCCCCACCTTCCACCTCCTGTGTTTTTCCACCTTTCAATCCACTAATGGCAGTGGTGGCTCGAAAGGCTTGGTCAGCTCCGGATACTGTGGAACCAACTCAGAGGAGACCTGACAAGTTCATCTCAGCACCACATAAGCAGTTTCTTACCAAAGGTGTCCCTGTTGATGCCATGGTGGTAGCAGCAGCCACCAAAAAAGAGTTAGCAGAGACCTCTTCATCTGTCCATCCTCCTAACAAGGAGTCTAGGACTATGGAAAGATACGGGAAGCGAATGTTTGCTTCAGCGACCTTCTCTATGAGGTCAGTGAACTATTTATGCCATTTTACCCGGCTTCATAGGGATCTCCTTAAAGAGCTAGGAGATACCCTTCAAGATCCATCAGCTGAGGGGGCTCAAGCTAAAGTAGCTTCCCAGCTGGCGACTCTTAATTCTATAGTCAACTCCTCCATGAGGTTCATTTCTTATGCAGCCGATGGTGCGAGTAGAGCTGCGGGTATGGGTGTAGCCCTTAGGAGGCATGCATGGATGCGACTGTGCAATTTTGCGGAACCCTTTCGAGCGTCATTCACGAACACCCCCTTTGATGGTTCCTTTCTTTTTGGACCACAGGTGAAAGACACTTTGACTAGGTGTGAGCAAGAAGGCAAGACTCTCTCTGCCATGGGAGTCTGGTTTTCCACTTCTTCTAGACCATATCCCAAAGATCAGAAGAGTGGAAAAATGCGGTTCCAAAAATCCCAAGGAGCCTTACCTGAAACACGTAGTGATTTTTCCTCCAGGGGCAGAGGGGGAAATAATAACAACAGATGCTGCACTCATGGCAGAGGGGGAATCGCAGAACCAGGGAAACAGAGAATCCTTCTCTGATGAGCCTTTTCAGCATCCCTGAAGGGTTGCCCAGCTGCTCACCTCTGGAGGCAGTCGGGGTGAAGACTTTCACTGTACCCAGAAGCCTGGCAAAATTTAACCCAAGACAAATGGGTACGGTCCATTATATCCGGAGGTTACAAAATTCCCTTCTATCAACCCCCCCCCTTGCAGTCAAGGAAATCCCTTCCAGATGTTCCACCCAATCTGAAGGACCAAACAGTCATAGAAGTTTCAAATCTGCTAGAAAAAGAGTCATCCAGGAAGTCCCGGCAGACCAGCAAGGATCCAGAACTTACTCAAGATTCTTTTTGGTACCAAAAAGACAGGGGACTGGAGACCAATTCTGGATGTCAGCAGGCTAAACAGGTCTGTACAAAGAATAAAGTTTCGGATGGTCACGCTACAGTCCATTCTACTCTTTCTGGGCCAGGACAATTGGATGTGCTCGATAGATCTTCAGGACGCGTACTACCATATCAAGATGGATAGGCACTCCAGGAGATTTCTTCGCTTCCCTGCTGGGAGCCAGTCATTACCAGTTCAGAGCTCTGCCATTTTGTCTCACCACAGCCCCCAGGGTGTTCACCAAATGTATGGCAGTAGTCACAGCTCACCTGAGACGTCAAAGATTCCAGGTGTTTCCATACCTAGACGACTGGCTCCTCACTGCTACTAGCAGGCATCAACTTCTACAGGCCAGGGACTACACAATCACAATATGCTCCCAGCTAGGCATTACAATAAATTTCAAAAAATCTGCCTTGTTGCCCTGTCAATCTATCACCTACATAGGAGCAGACTTAAACACAAGGAACATGTTTGCAAGACTACCGCTAGACAGGGTGTCTACAATTCATCGGCAAGTACATATTCTTATGCAGAGCAAAATAATCCAAGTCAAGTTCATCCTTCAAACTCTGGGTTCCATGGCAGCAGCCATTCTTTTAATCCCACTGGCCCGCTTTCACATGAGGATCCTTAAGTGGCTTCTGTTCACACAGTGGTCTTTCCAACAGCTGTCCATGTCTCACATGGTTATGATTATGGAAGCATGCAAAAGGCACCTTTCCTGGTGGATGGTCTCCCCACTAGTGACTCAGGGCAGACCCTTCATTCAGCCCCCTCCGGTAGCCACAGTGACCACAGACGCCTCCCTGATAGGGTGGGGGGGCATTATCAGGGCAGGACCGTACAAGGCACTTGGCAGCCTCACGAGTACCATCTGCACATAAACATCCTAGAAATGAGAGCCGTGCCCCTAGTGTTGCAGGCCCTTCAGGACTCTCTTCCTTCTGGGACCATTGCAATTCAAACAGACAATATGGCAGTGGTGTGGTACATCAACAAGCAGGGCGAAACCAGGTCCTACCCCCTGTGTTGAGAAGCACTCAGACTGTGGCAGTGGGCGATTTCCTGCCAACATTGTCTGATTGCGACGCACATCCCTGGGAGGTCCAACGTCATAGCGGACAGGCTCAGCAGAGCTATCCTCATGCCTCATGAGTGGTCTCTGAATCAGGAAGATGCGGATCTTATTTTCCGCAAATGGGGACAGCCTTGCTGCGATCTTTTCGCCACCCCCTTCAACAGCAAATGCAGCAACTACTTCTCCCTTCCGCTTCCAGGTCACTCACCCAGAGACGCTCTAGTCCAGGATTGGCCTCAGGGACTTATGCCTTTCCTTCATTTCTCCTGATTCCAAAACTCATACAGAAAGCAATATCGTTGGGTTGCAAAATGATCCTCATTGCCCCCTACTGGCCTCGACAGATATGGTTCCCGTTCCTGCACCATTACCTTCTCAATCAGCCCTGGACTCTGGATCCAATTCCAGACCTACTGATTCATCAATCAGGCGGGTTGCATCAATCCCTCCAAATACTCCAGCTCACAGCTTGGTTGCTCCATTTCCAACCTTAGCAAGGCTTCCCGCATTTCCCTGGCTGTACGTGAGATTATGGTCTCCTCTCACAAGTCCACAACCAGAAAAACTTATGCTAATAAATGGAAACGTTTTTCTTGTTGGGCAGAGGCTAGGAATGTAGATCCCTTTTCAGCCCCAGTCCACGAAATTCTGGAGTTCCTAGCTCATCTTTTTCATTCCGGGTCCGCTTCTGCTACAATCAATTAGCAGCCATTTTTAACTTTCATGTTGGTTTGTCAAATTCAAACATTATGTCTCATAAGCTCTGTCTTTTTTGAGAGGGACTACTCTCCTTAGGCCTCCAGTGAGAGATCCCCCTCCTCCTTGGGACCTTAATTTGGTACTAACTTCCTTAACTGTCCCAACCAGCAAGAACGAAGGTGAGATAGACGACTTAACATAAAGAAGTTATGTACCCACCATAACGTTCCATGTTAGTTGTCTTCATCTTGCCTTCTTTCTTGCATACCACCCTGCGTCCCCCTGTCCTATTGGACCGAGAGGAGTTATGGTTTCACTGGCTGAGTGTTCTCTGGTTGTTTCCTCTACTGACTTAGAGTATGACAGGTATTCTCAACCTATTTGTTTTGACAGGTTTATTCTCTGGCTTTGTCTGGGGTTAGCTATTTCAAATGAGATCTGGGTAGCTATCGCTAGGCATCATGGGAAAAGGGGTAGCCTCAAGCCAGTAGACAGCTCTCGAGCTATAGAAGATGGCAGAGTCGGAGCCAAGGATCGGCTCCGATCTCAACCAGCAAGAAAGAAGGCGAGATGAAGACAACTAACATGGAATGTTAAGGTATGTACATAACTTCTTTTTTACCAACTTGTTCAGCAGAATACATTAAACCCTGTAAATCCTTATTTTCAGCACATTCAGGAATCAGCATAATTTTCTGTTTAAGCAATCCAATAATATGCTGCCGATACTTTAACATATAAAACTGGCAATTCAAGGCTCTAACAGCCAAAGCCATCTATCCAGAGCCCTGGAGTCTCTATCAGACGGGGTAGGATTTTTGGCAGTAGTAGCTTTAATGCCCTTGGGTCCCTGTGAAACTGTTTCAGGATCCGCAGTAGGATTTTTGAAAAGGAACTTGTGAGAGTCAGGAACCCTATAATATCTATCAGGTTTTCTGTAAGCAGGAGGTAAAGAGTCAGGGGCCATGCTAAATTCCGAAAAGGCATCATCAACAAAGTCCAGTACAGGAGATATAGCTACAGGCCTGTGCTTGGGCAGGAGTAAGAAATCCCTAAGCTTCTTTTTAGAATCAGAGAAATCCCAACTTTCCCAACAAAAATGCTCCCTGAGAGTATGCAAGGTTTCACCAAAAGCGAAATCCTCTGGGGGGGAAGCAGAGGGAATAGAGTCCTCAGCATCAGAATCCTCATAGGTAGATGAGGCTAAATCCTGGTCATCAAAGGAGACAGAAATTTCAGTATCCTGGTCAGAGGTATCATAAGCAAACTCAGTCCAAGGTGTCTTAGAGGGGGAAGGTTGGCTTCTCTTGATTAAAGTAATAAGGTCTTCAGCCATTCTTATAATTTGTTTTTTAGGTATAGAGGCCTGAACATGCGGTCTGGGCGTAAGTTTTCTAGGCATGGTTCGAGTTTTAGACCTTGAAGAAGAAGATGGCATCGGTTTAATATGCAAGTCAGTAGGCCTGAATACACCCTCAGAAGCCGGTGCCTGCACAGTGGCTCCGGACCCTTCCAAGGTAGAGACATCCGCAGGTTCCACAGTTGAATGGGTCCAAATGGGTCTCAGTAGAAGCCTGCAAATCTGAAGTAGCAGGTATCGGGCTGCAAAAGCACCTCGCTGAGTACCGGCAAACTGGCGACTAGCTTAGGAGAAGCGTCGGCGGCAGCTTTGGACCTAGGCGGCCTGTCTCTGTCTATCTTTACATTTTTTCGGAATGTCGGTAGTCGGATGGCTTACCGAAGACGTATCTGGATAATTGAACAGAGTGCCACAATATTTAGAAGCGAAAATATACAGACAACAAATAGTTCGTGGTTTGAATAAGGCACAAAACCGACAGCAAGGTACATCATGGTCAGGGCCTAGGCAAGGAATACAGTACGAATTAAAATCTTTATGAGGTATAGCAAGGTACATCATGGTCAGGGCCTAGGCAAGGAATACAGTACGAATTAAAACCTTTATGGGGTATTTGCTTTCCACAAGAAATACAATTAATGACTTTTACTGACATCGGTTTAGAGCAAGAAAAAGTTTCCCCAATGGGGTACTTAGCTTTAGTTGAAGACTTCAGTTCTGAAACTCTAAAACGAAAATTTCAAGAGTCAGACGACCGGCACTTGCGAACTGCTTCTGCTTCAGGCACCGCACGGCAAGAAAGACTGATGTAATGGCGTCGTCTGCATGCTTTATACCCCTGAATACCTGACATCACAGAAGATGAGACAGCAACCGACGCAGGACACAAGACTTTGATAATCAGGCCGACTGAGGGCTACTGCAAGAAAATAACCAAAATGTAATGACTGCAACAGTGAAACAATTTAGAACATGTGTAGAAATCAAGAAAAATTACAAATGGAATTGTTTATGGAAAAATTAAATATGCCAAGCTTAGAGGTAGATGAGGCTCAATTACTAACAGTTAGGATAGAAGAAGATTGAATAAAAATGGTGATGTATAACCAATCTACAGGAAAGTCCACCGGAATCAATGGTATTCCTATAGAAGTTTGGAAGCTAGGAGGGAAGAAAATAATAAAGATCCAGGAGGCTTTGTTTAACAGTATTTAAAAAGGAGAAGAAGCACCAACACCCTGGAAGAAAGTGGTGGTGGCTGTAAAACCTGAAGATGGTAAAGACCCATCAGATCCAGCTTCTTACAGGCCCATTTCAGTACTAAACCGTGATTATAAAGTGTTTATGTCTATAACGATTAAAAGAATGGCAATGGTGATGCCAAAACTGGTAGATATGGATCTGTGTGGTTTTGTGGAGGAGAGGCAAACATTTAACAACATTAATGGAGCAATGATGATCCACAAGGAAGCAGAATATAAGAAAATACCCTGTTGTTGATGGGTCTTGATACAGACAAAAAGCATTTGACAGAGTAAGCTGGGATTTTATGAGTAAGTAATAGAAATATTTGCATTCTCTGATAAAATTATAAGGGTGATTATGAGGATATATGAGAGACTGGAGGTGAAAATTAAAGTAGAGGATCCTCTCTGATAAGTTCTGTTTGAGCAGTAGAACCAGGCAGGCATGTCCTCTTTCCACTTTATTTGTGTTATATTTAGAAGGACTCAGAAATTCAAGGATATAATCGGTATGGTAAACAAGAAAAGTTGGCTTTATTTGTGGATTATATTATTTTATACCTGATAAAACCAGAAAAAGACATTTCAGTGTTGTGGAACATTTTGAGACAGTTTCAGGTCTTTTCAGAATAGAAAATTAATGAAGATAAAAGAAAGGCGATAGCTGTAAACTATGCACCCACACACAAATTGGTTCATCAATAGTCATATTTATGGGGACAGGATAAAATGAAGTACATAGATGTATGTATTAAAAAGGATTCTGTTATGGCAGTTAAGGATATGTGGGAAGAGACTAAAAAAGGATAATACAAAACCGGAGAAATTGGAAGCTCTGTTTTATGGATATAGATAAAGGGATACAAACAGTGAATGTTTTTGGTCTCTTTAGTTTTGTACACAGGTCAGTCATATTTTTATCAACCAGAGAAGTTGTGGTTAGCAATTAATACGGAGTTGAACTTTATCTGAGACAGGAAGGCAACAAGAGCCAAGTAGGATAAATTGATCCTTCCAACACAACAAGGTGGTTTGGGATTACCTGATCTGAAGGATCATTTCAGAGCTAGACAGCTAAGGTTTCTATATATAGCACAAGCAAAAAGCTATAATTCAAAATGGAAAGGGATGATGATGAAATGGGTCGAAGCTCAAAAGCAAAGAGAGACTGGGATTTTGGATACAGATCCTTAAGGAGAACAACAACCATACAGAATATTATATTCACAAAGTAGAAGTAAGTATTCCAAGAACTTAGCCAACATGGGAATGTAGGAAGGAGATTCTGCCAATAGGGATGACTGCAATTAGGGATACAGACAATAGGCAAGAGGGGGCTGGAATTTACTGGAAAAGAATGGCAAAGGAAATAAGGTACTGGCAGCAAATAATTAGAGATAGAAAGGTAATAGAATGGGAACAGGCCAATAATTAATTTGGACTGCAGGCTACAAGATTGCCTTCCATATCAAGGATTGATATCACAGTACAAGCAAAGAGAAATAAGTAGGAGGACCCCAAGTAAAAGATCAGCAGTAGTGGAGTTTTTAGTAGAATCTAGAACAAAAGCAGTTGTTAAAAAGGAATAATTAATAGGGCAAATAAAATAATGCATGATAACTATAGGAATCAATAGGAGGAGGTTAGAAAGGACTGGGAAGAGAGAGAATGGATAAGCAATTCACAAAAAAAAAAAAAAAAAAAAACAATGGGGGTATGTATACATGTATGGCTGGCAAATATGCAACAAAGTCTAGAAGATTTAGAATCTTTGCTTGGAAGTGTTTGCATAGGTACTTTTAGATCCCAAACAGGGAGTGTAATGAGTTGGCAGACTTTAATTATTCACTGTAGACTACTCTGTCAGAAGTACTGGGTGAGCAGATTGGTGTAACTAAAGAAATTATTTTTTTGAGCTGTGATACAGAATTTGAATTGCCTAGACATAGTAAGGCCTTGCTGAGTTTAATTCTGGTGGCTAACAAAAAAGCAATTGCTAGAAAAGGGAAATCAAAGTCTAAACCAACTGTATGAGAAGTAGTGAATATAATAACAAAGATAAAACAGGTGGAAGAGGGATCTTTAGGAAAGTGTAGGAGCAAACTACATAGAAAAAATGGGAATTGTGGGATCAATACGTGCAGAATGAGAAGTAGTGAATATAATAAAGACAAAACAAGCGGAAGAGGGATCTTTAGGAAAGTGTAGGAGCAAATTACATAGAAAAAATGGGAATTGTGGGATCAATACGTGCAGAATACTATTTCACAAGAGGAATTGAGGTGTAAGGGATGGCAGGAACTGAATGAACTTTGTAATGCTTGACTGACAATGACTGGATAAATTATAAGTGATGTATAATGTTTGCAACTGAAAATATGCCAGTATGCTTTGTTTTAATTTTTATAAATGTATGATTGCCTGTGCCATACGTGATAATTTAATAAAGATGTTTATTGTTAAAAAAAACCCTATATGTACCCAATATGTTATATTCCCTCCAATCTCCTATTTCCAGACAGACTCCTCATCTGATAGCAAATATCCTGTCCAACCTCATTAACAATAATGTGATCATGTCCAGAGTTTCCCCTCTAATCGTGTATTCCCAAATAAAATTAATCATGCATACAACTTGGTTCACTTTACTCCTCCTGATTTTTCAAATATTACCCTGCTCACACTGAGGTCAGCTGCCACAACACCGCCAACTATCAAGCACGGACATGCTCATGTCTAGAGTCTATACTTTCTGTTTTCAGCAGTTTCATTATTCTTATTAGCTACTTATTATACTCCCAAAAACTATGCTGAGTGACTCTGGTACAGAATACCTTGACAAGTTGTTTTCTTTCGGCTTTTCCTGGTTAGGGGTTGCCACAGTGGAACTCCGGTCTGCTAATGATTGGCAGTCGATTTTTTTATGGTGCTGAGGTGCCAGCCTGACGCCCAACCTTCAACGAAGGCATGCCCATTCATGCATGTCTTTCGAACGCCACTCGACCGCGTCTTGATAAGTCTATTTTACAAATAAGTTGATATGCAGTTGCAGTACATATAATGCCTTAAGTCTATTTTACAAATAAGTTGATATGAAGTTGCAGTACATATAATTTTCATGCTGCCAGGTAAGCACGGTGCACCTACTTAGCACAAATGCTCCATTTGCAAGCAAAGATCTGATGGAGGCTCAGTGACAGAAAACAGTGCATCAGTACAAGTTTAGTAAAACAAATAGTATAACTTAAGAAAGGGTAGGTTTGGCATAACAGTTATAGTCTTTACCTCAGAGACACAATGTAGAGTTTGATTCTGACCTCAAGTCATTAGCTAGGCTTAAAATGGCCCTTCAAGGCAGTTAAGCCTAGTTTTCACCCAAGACTATTCTGTGTATTTTACAAGCAGAGTTATAAAATTTTTCATGAGATTTTATAAGCTATATTGTTCCAGTAGTTAATGGCGAGGATTACGAAACATTCTCAGTCATGAGAGGTAAGGCTGTGGTAAAAAGGTCCTTTTAACATGATTGTGGAAAGTTGCAATTCAGAGACATTAACAGCACTGAGGAAAGCCCTCATTATCAGTTACTTTGCATGTCTATGAACTGCTTGGTGAATACTGCAGTCAAGTGCATGTTAACAAATGGATTACTGGCCATCTGAGGCCCATGCATCATATTTTCCCAGGAACGTATTCATTCCCCCAACACACGCACAAACACATCTCTGCATACATTCAAACATGCAGCTACACACATGCACATGTCCCTACCACTTCCTATCTGCTAAACTCCCCAGTACTTTCCTCTAGTGCAGTCTTACCCATTGAAAATACCCGGTGAATGTGAGCTTTTTGGTAAATTAAATAACATGGCTGGCAGTAGTTATTTACACAGCCAAGGAATTCCGTGAATCGCTTGTCAGCATAAAACACTGACTGTTGGCATTTCTGTGGGGGGGGGGGGGGGGGCATGGCTAATCATAAGCTTCTATACCAGTATGCCTTGTTTAAGTTTACTGTAAGCCACAGAAAGACAGCCCCCTAACAGTGCTGCATCTTTTAAGGTAAGCACTGTGGTAGGGCTGTCTGAATCAGAAATTGCTACTGCAAGTGGTAAAAATGGATTATTGCTGGATTAACATTTTTGAACCCCAGGTGTGTGTGTGTGTATATATATATATATATATATATATATATATATATATATATATATATATATATATATATATATATATATATATATATATATACATACATACATACATACATACATACATACACACACACACTGCATTTTATTGCCTAACATTTTATTGAACATTTACTTATTTAATTTTCCTCTTTGTAAAGTACTTTGTGATAAAACACTAAGAAATGTTGAGCTGAACTGTAAATTTGGAGTCATAATTGTCACGCTGCATAACTTTATGTCAAGTAATTTTTCTTATGTTCAAATGCTGCACCCTGTTGCAAGACCCATTTTAATGTGCCCCCTATTAAGCACCTTCATGTTTCCCTATATTGCTGTTTGTTGGGAAATTGTCTTATAATTTTTTTTCACACAAGAATGAAGCTAAATTAATGACGCTAACAGTCAAAAATGTTTTATGAGATGATATCATATTATAGCAACAGATGGCCGCTATAAAGGAAGCAAAAAGAAAGCGATTTAAGTAGTAACAAAAAGAATCAAGCTGTTAAACCTGTCAGGGTCCGCAGTCAAAGCCTTGTACTTCTGAATAAACTCCCTCATTTCTTTGTAAAATGGTCCTTTTACAATGCAATCCCTGTGAAAGGATACATTAATCAGACTCAGAAACAAAATGCTACTCTGCTCTGCAGTACAAGGCACTACCAGCCATTAGCTTCATTATTCTGCTTTGCCAATTTTATTTTAATAGAAGTTATTTACTTATGCACTTCCATCTCATTTCCAATACTCTGAGAAGGCACTGAAACAATGCACAAAAGTGACACAAAACAAGGTAACACTGACATCAGTGAAAAGATATCCAGTTTAAGGAAGCAGTCAACAGAATTAAAGCAGGGGCTCCCCTAACCGACAGCTACAAAGCTGCTTGAAGATATTGTTGGGTGTATCATTACTCTAGACCAGAACATACATCAAGACAGAGACCATTACACCCAGTGAAGTACTGGGCAATGTCCCATTTCAAGTTATTCACCTAATTCACACTCAGTATCTAGAGAGCACACACCAAAACCACTTTCCAAAGCTATGACTTGTTATGTCTTGCATGCTTTTTGTCCTTCCTCTAAGCTTTTGTTAAGTCATTCATAATTATTCCTCACCACAACACATGATTTAACTGGCACACCAGAATAGTAACTTTAAATGAACAACTTATCTCAAAATCTAGAGGTTTATTCTTCATATCCTTACCCAGTACTGTTCCCACATGAGAGATCAAATTATTGCTTCCTCAGTTAACTTTATTCCTGCCTCCCCCTCACACACACAGACGCTCACATGCATACTGAAGTAGTAATGACAGCAGAACAAAACAAGAGTTTTAAGTACCCAGTGTGAAGTGTAGATGTTTTCAGTATCACAGACCCCTAAAATGGGATTGCACTCTACCACCCTGTTTTAAAAAGTTACATGCATATGCATATACTGTCTTTACATCTAATTTTTGCAAAGTAACCCATATATTACTGTACCTTTTTGGTTGGCAGGATATCCATTATGATTGTTATTTACCTCTCCCAAGGTCTGTGAGCTACCATTGGATGTAAATGTTCACAGCAGCATAAGACTGTGACTAATGGGCTGGTGTAAAATACAATGAAGGTCACCCTGGAGTACAGACATAATAGCTAGACGAGGCAGCACTGGGACCTTTGAACTACAATCACTCTCTTTCCTGTTCCCTTCCCCACCTCTAAATTTACAGCATTCGCATATAGTGAACTGCAGCTTTCCCATTTGCTTATGTACATTTCTATAATATCCTTTATGTTCTGAACCACTAACACAGCGCCCCTACTGACACTCATGGGTGTGAGGTGTATGAATTTGTGTTGGGGTTCTATTGGTCATAGGTCTTGTGAAGAAAATGAAAACATCTGTGTTGGCACGTCTGGCAGGAGATTTGTGTATATTCTCAGAATAACTTGTACTGTATGCCAACATGCCTAATTGTGAAAATGTAAATGAGTTTTAAAATGTTGAGTATTTCCTTGTTTAAACATAATGTTTAAAGAATCCATCAGTCCTTTGATACATTTCTAATTGTGCATGTTTGAGAGGGAGATTCTAAAGTACTGTGGAGAATCAGCTGAACAGTAGGTGAAGTCATTAGAATGTTCTTGGTTGCTAGGTGATTATTTGAACAGCTGTTTGAAAAAGTTATTTTTCCTGTCAAACAGCTGTTATTTTTAAAAATACGACAGTTGAGACTGTTTAACTGAGCAGTTTGTGAAGAGCAGCAGTCACAGTGCTGCGCAGTGATACCAGAAGAAAAGAGAACTCACCAAAAACTATAAGCCTGCCTTTGCCTACCTGTTATGCTTCAGAGTAGATCAGGAATAGTATTTGCTAGTTAGATTAGGAAAGTTTAGTTATTCAGACAGAGTTTTTTCTAGAATGATGGACTTGTATCCTACAGTTTAATTTTACATTTCTGGTGATTGATTTATGATGTTTGTTGACACTTATTGATTTATGTTCTTGTAATCATTTTACTTATTATTAAATGTTTTTCATTACTTTACACTGTGGCTGGAAATCAGTGTGTTCTTTAGAGAGAGCAGAGCGCTTATACCGGTTTGATACTCCCCAGGCCACCTCGAAGGTCTGGTCACTTCTGGTCATAGCTATCATTTATTTTGATATTTCATTTTTATAATTGGACACCCCTTTAGAAGGGCATGAAGACACTCTGGTGGCATCATTACTGTATTATTTTGGGGAAGGGACACAGCTGGAAATCTGTCAGGCTTTCCCAGAAGTGTTTGGATGTGTGAGATTTAAATTTACTTTGAGTGCAAGTGTATCAGAGGTCTTAAACTGGGACAAATTGCTCTGATGTGTGTAATAAGGAGTTACATTAGAGGTAGACAGAAGTATACAGTCCAGTCCCAGAAAAATAGAGCATGTTCCTGTTGTGCTCGTAGGGGAAAATGTGAAATATTACTCCTGTTTAAGTGACAGTCTCACAGTGGAGTCAGTAGTGAGGATTGAAGCTCCTTAGCTACTGACCCAAGATAGTAAGGGACATCACATTTAATTGTTGGCAGTCTGGTGGGGTTTTGGCCAGGCATCACATTTATCATAAACAAAGATCACATTAGGTAAAAGGTCTTACCTGTCCTATCCTTAAGATGGATGGCTGGTAAAGTATTTTTCAAGTAAGACCGACATGCTTATGAACATCATATCTTCATGTTCTCTTACAAACTAGCTATTAAAAATTTACTAGGTGACCAAAGTTAGACATAAATTTCATTTAAATGTATGCTGAAATCAAACATTTTGAGATCTCATGTGCCTGTTTGAAAGGCTAATGCCAATGGTTTGTACAGTTATGAAACTATAAATGGGACCATAATGTAAAATCTATTGTAGTGCCACTGCACTCCACAACATTCTCCTTGTAACTGCAGCAATACCGGCTGGCATTTTAGATAGCCAGTTGAAGTACCACTGTCCAGTCATAGCCTGTAAACATGTGCCAGCATTTCACATGCAGAGAAATGCTGTCAACTGTGTGCCTACAACAAGAGTCAGCATTTCTCATACCCAAAATACTGTCCAGTGTAAGCCTAAAGGCATTGTAGACACACATAAGTATGGCAAACTGACCTTTGATTCCAGTCTTTGCTGCCACTACACAAATAAATATGACAATGCCATCAGAATATGCAAACAAGCACTATGACATGCACTATTCTGAGCATTCATTTTGAATGATTGCCATTTTACACCCAAGAGATAAGTATCTTTTGGATGTTCCATTGTCATGAGCTTCTAAACTGCTATCAGCTGGAGAGACCACAGAGGTACCTAACTAGGAAAATCCAGGGCCTCAAACATCTGCCCTACACAGATAGACTAAAAGCCCTCTCCCTCTACTCAGCCTCATACACACTCCTCAGAGGTGACCTCTGTCTGACATACAAAGCAATCTCAGACCCCATCTTGATTCATATCTGCAAGTCAAGCTCCACTCAAGTAACTCAACCTGGTCTGTGACATTAATAGGACTTGTTGGTGGGACAGAGTCCCCCTTTTGGAAGTAGACTCCCTTCTCTGTGTAAAGCGGAGTACCTCATTAAACCTTTTTAAGCAAAACCTGGATAACTGGATGGGGAACAGAAAATACACCCCCGGGATTTCACCTGTGTCCCTGCTGGACAGGGGTATCGGGTGCTGACTTGTTGGAATGTGGGCTAAATTCTTGGCTAGGCCAATTTATCAATTGGTAAGGGCCTCAGGGCCAATAGCCTAGTAACTTCCTATGATCCTATATATTCTCACAGGTTGAATGCAGCAGAAGTTTTAAATGAATAATATAAAAAGTTATAGTTTGACTTACTCCAATAAAAAAACTAACCCAGTTATTATATGACTCATTGCTTTAAATGAGAATTAATTGAAGCATTAACTGAAGCAATCAATGAATAGACACATCCAAAGTTAGACAGTCGAAGGATGTGCCCGAGTCATTTACCCAAGACCCATGTTAAGAGATTTCTTGCCCCCCTAGACCTCATTATTACTGTCCTGGCCCACTGTCCTGGCCTCCAATATCCAATGTCCACGCTGGGTCTATCAGCTGCTCTCCAGCCCATCCTGGATTACTTCAACTTTTATTTTTCCTGGGGCATGCTGTGGATCCTGAACATGCTCTGGGCAACAGGCTCGTATGTGCTTCTCTCCGGGGGTGGGGGGGGGGTTGACCTACAGACCTCCCTTTCCACACCCACCATTCTTGTTTACATCCGAGGGCAATTGCAATTTCCCCTTAGGGAGTGTTATGAGTGAGCATCCTCTCAGGATGGGCATGCCCATCCATTCCTTCTGCTCTGTCAGTCGCCTGAGTCACTAATCAAACCTGGGTTGGCTGATTGTAGTCAGGGCTTTATTCCTCTATGCCACCAGATGGTAAAATAGATTTTTCACTTCTGCTAGGTTTTCTCTGCCCAGATGATCAGCAGTGGATGGCACACTTCAAAACAATCTGCAAAGGGCATGGTGACCACTGCAAAGAAACCTTTAAAGATGAAGTCATTACTCACCTCTGCAAATGGCAATAAGGGTGGGAGGCTGCTGTGCTATACAGTACAGCAGCATCAGTATAGACATCAGAAAAAATCTCACATGCCATTGGAAATGTGAACTTCCTCAACAAACTATACATATGTGATGATTAGAGGACATGGAAGTTAAAACTGTAAAAGAAAAGAAAAACTTTCACTAGATTCCAAACATTTGATCTGTACTGTCTGAGCTCATCTAGCATTTCTCAGTGTGACATCATTGACTCAAGTCCTTGTAGCTGGCCTGCACAGCTCATGCACAGCAAACATCCTAGTATAGATATTCTTTTGAGACTTAGAAAGATGAAATTACTGTAAAAAGGCAGTCTCTTAGACATTTGAACCTCACTCAATGTATACAAGGAAAGCGTGCATGGCATGTGCCCCATGCCAAATGTCAAATAAACTAGACAGACAGGTTTTAAGAATAAGTGCGAATGAATGAATGAATGAATTAATTAATTAATATTTAAGCAGCTGACTACAAGACTAAACACATTTGATTTCTGGATAACATGGTCTGAGAAACAAATCTGCAGAGCTGTTTAACCCTCCTAGAACCAACTAGGCTCTAGGCTGATGCACATGTTACCCAGTAAGCATTCCAGTGCTTCTAATACAGACCAAACTGTAATATAGCATTACACATAGTAACATATTTCAGAGGGCCTTCTATTGTAATTCCAGGCCCCATAACTGTAAATCCCAGAATTATAAAAAGGCAACAAAATAAAGGAAAATAGTGAATATGTCAGCAATCGCCATTCACCTCTACGGTTATTTTATGTAGGAGGGGCATGCCCCCATGTAACCTAAATTGGGGGGGGGCTGCACCTCAAAACTCCTGCTATGTATATACTGACTGCAAAACTGTGATATCCAAGAGAAAAGGGCATACTCTGAGACATAATGATCTTCCTTACTGTATGCAAGACTATTTTTGCAAACTCAGTTTCTCTATTCCAGGACTACAATTTATGAATCTCAGAAAGTAAAACTATTGCGATTTTCACAGTCTATCTTATAATGAAGGACTAAAGCAAACCCAAGATAAACCTTCCTCCTTTTTAAAACAAATACTTATTTTCATTTTTTTTTTTTAGTTTTTCAAAAAAAAAAAATAATGGCAAAACCCAAGACAATTATCCCCTTCTTCAGAACAATTTTTTCATATTTATTTAACTTTCCAAAAAAGTGGTCTGTATAAGAACACTTTTCTTTAATTTCTAAGACTTTTACAATAAAGAAAAATGTCATAATTGAAGGCCAAAATGTCAGTTTTGCCAAGAAAATGTATATGTACTTTGCATTCATAGTTAATGTTTAAATTATTGCCTTGTAATAATTTATGAAAAAAATGAAGTTATTTAATTGCAACTTCAAAGCATTCCTACTGTGGTTTTATTTCCATTAGTATTTGGCATATGACAAACTTCGGTTTGATTCCATTCAAAAGAAGCATAAGCATATGACTTTTGTCCACAACAGCAAATGTAATACTGTGAATCCGCTATGTTGGTATAAACACCACAACTAAAATCATATGTAGGGTCTCATAAAGTGGCACTTTAAGTTATGTACTAAGCAGTTTGAGAGGAAAATAAATGACTAAGAAATGGTGATTATTTTATTCTAACACATTATGCAGTAGTATGTTTGTCTTTATGATGAAAGGTCCAAACTATATTATGTTTATGTATATCCAAATATCTGGGTATTATATTTTCAATAAAATGTTAAACCACCTTATAGATGTAAGCCATTATAGGGAATGGCCAGAAATTACTGAAATAATCATTAAAACCTGATTAACTGCAAAGTTTGGTTATACTTCATTCATAAGAGTTCTAACGAGCATGACCCCAACATTACAGCCACATCTCACATAAATTAATAAATACAGTTCCATATCAAGCACTGCATATGCCAGCATATATGTTACAGATACACCAGGCAGAACTTATCAATGGCAGTTAAGTATGATTCTGGTAGACAGTGACCTACACTCCACTGCCTTTCTCAGACAGTAATGACAATGAACTAATGCTTTAGTGAACTCCTGAACTGTTCTGATTTTCATGGTAACAGATTTCCACTGCTTTCTAAGCTCAACCAAATACCCAGGATTTACACACTAACAAGATCACATGCAAAATATGCATACAAACTTATACAAATATGAATCTTACTACCTTAATACAAACAGCACATTCATAGCCTGATGGATCCATACATTTCATTATAATGATTACTACGACTGGTATTATAAGCAATTTGAATAATGAAGTTTTCTTAAGCAACGATTGACAGATATAGGAAAACTTAATTACTTATGATGTTCTTTGTATTGATTACTGTTGCAGCACCCTAAACTATAGGGTTATATCCTGCATAAGATAGAACAGCTGGCCAGCTTCCAAAACTTCAGGGCACCTTCCATGTGCCCAAACCATTAATTTGAGCTGCACTGAGTAAAAGAAGCTTTGGGCACTGAGAAGAGCACTCCTCTGCTGGCTTTTGAGGATAAACGGTCAACTAATGATGTTCTTGTTGCTGAGCAGATAAGTTCCCCTTAGTGAAAAAAAAAAAAAAAAAAAAAAAACTTCCACATTACTTTTAAAATTGTTTAAACCAAGTTTTTGTGAAAGACAATTACTTTAAAGCTAGGGAAAAATATTTTTCTTGACTATCTTATGACTTTTATGTACTTTTAAATGGTAGTACACTTTTTTACCTTTGTGGTTAAAAGTGTTTAAACTACTTTTGCTGTGGAGAAACTGTGTTTACATTACTTTTGGGGTATGGAGAAAGTGTTTAAAGTACTTTTTACTGTGTTTTTCGTTTTGTTTTTTTGTTTTTTTGGTAAGCTTCCTTGGAAAAGACAAAACACTTTTTCAGTATATGTATGAACAATCTACTGGTCCCTTCATTAGACATTCTTCCAGCCACAAAAAGTAAAAAATAACTAAGCAGCCTCTGCCATCACAGCAGGCTGGTAATTTACCTAAGCCACAGGTGAGTGACTTTCCTGTGGCCCAAGCCAGTTCCTCAAACCACTCATTGTTTTCTTCAGATCCATCTAGTGTTGTCCACACAGCCACCATGGACTGGGGGTTAGCCAGGTCCGCTGTGGCTGCCGAGGGTCCCATCAGTGGGCAAGGCACAACCACTCGTCAGTCATGAGAGAAAGGGCAGGGAGTGTGCCCCTCCTTAGCCAGAATGTAGTGCCCGTCCCTAGGGAAGCTGTTGCTGGCAATATTAGGTCTGTTTGCCCTAATTGCCTTTTTTTCAAACACCTTTACTGGATTATCACTTGTGACATAGGCAAATTTTACATTCATATAAAAGTAATCACATTATAATTAACACAGGAAACATTTTACTTCACATATATTGCCATAGATCACATAACCTAAGCAGCTTTCTTGTCAAAAAGAGACGGGAAACTAAATATCTGTCAGTTTCCCTTTATAGGAGTAATTTATTTGGCTTTGCTCAGAGTCTTATGCAGGCTACTGACCCTTCTTGTAAGGTGGTTTCTAGTAAAAGAAAAAGGGGAGTCCTCTTTTCCTGATGAGGTCCAGGATGTTATCTGTGGGAGAATGTGAAGGGACAAATGCAGTTTTTTTTCTTAAGTTTCGGATTCAGATTTTGAGGTGAATCTCCCAGGGAGGGATTCATTTTCTCTGAAACTATTTCCAGAATGTGCCAGTGTTTTCAGTGGGAGAACACTGAGACATCTCATTCCCTTAGAACATGCTACGAATTGCTACAACTGGAATTCCCAGAACCTTCTCCCTTCCTCTCAATGCTGTCAGCATTGGAGGATGAATTTGTCACAGCCTGTGATTTCCCTGACAGTCAACCACCTTTCCCTAAGAAAGCAGATAGACTATACAAAGTTCCTCAGTCTTTCAAGTTTTAATGCACTAATCCCAGACCTGACCTAGTGGCTATACAAAGTTCCTCAGTCTTTCAAGTTTTAATGCACTAATCCCAGACCTGACCTAGTGGCTATAGCTTTAGTTATCCCACTCCACAAAGGGGGAACCACTACTGATCATGGGAACTATCGACCTATTAGCCTGACGAGCCTGGTCTGCAAGGCCATGGAACGTATCATCATGGAACTCATAAACAAAGACATTGGTAACCTCCAAACTCTGGATCCCACCCAGTTCAAGTTTGTGAAAGGCAGATCATGCCTCCTGAACCTGATTGACTTCCTTGAGGCAGTCACCAAAGCCATAGATGAGGGTAGGGTGGTTCACACAGCCGATCTTGACCTCGCCAAAGCTTTCGACACCATCCCTCATTCTGGAATTATAGCTAAACTCACTAAACTAGGTATAAATCCCTATGTCACAAGATGGGTTGCCAAATGGCTCACTGACAGAACCCACACTGTAAAAGTTGCAGACTCCAAATCTAACCTCAAAGCAGTGACAAGTGGAGTACCACAGGGTTCAGTCCTGGGACCTCTCCTGTTTGGTATCTACTTCTCTGAAGTACAGGCTAACACAGGCCTCTGGCTAACGAAGTTCGCAGATGACTGCAAACTAGGAGCCATAGTCAAGTCCCCAAATGATGTGGACATCCTACAGAAGGGCCTCACTGAGACAAATGCCTGGTGTCAGAGTCATGGCCTCAAGCTCAATGCCAAAAAGTGCAGTGTCATCCCCTTTGGTAAAAACTCTGTACCCATGAACTACCACATAGGCAGCAATCTACTTAACACTGAATGTGTGACAAACGACCTTGGGACCCAGGTGGACAGTAGTCTCTCCTTTGATAGTCACATCGCCACAGTAGTCAGGAAGTCCTTCTACATGGCACACCTCATCATAAAAGGGTTCTCATCCAGGAAAAAAAAGAGGTCATTGTTCCCCTCTACTCGACACTCATTAGACCCATTATAGAATACAATGTCCCTTTTGGAACGTACCTCACAAGACATCTGCAGCAACTGTAAGGGCCACAAAAGTACCTCACAAAGAGGATTATTGGCCTCAAACAAATGCCCTACACTGACCGCCTTAAACTCCAGCTTTACTCCGTAGCATATCGCCTACTCCGAGGTGATCCCTGCCTAATATATAAAGCTATGTCAAACCCAGAGCTGTTGGACATGCTACACCTAAAGAAATCCCAATCCCTCCCAGCTACACGCTCTAGGGACCTACACCTTGTCACCACAACAAACAGAACATGCTGGAGGGATAGATTCCTGTCCCAGAGACTTCCCATACTCTGGAACAGGCTACCCATCTATGTCAAGCAAACTTCTTCATTAGCACTCTTCAAGAAAAATCTTGATGAGTGGATGGGAAATAGGAAATACATCCCGGGGATCACTTCTGTGTATCTGTTCGACAGTGGTACAGGAAAATAACTTTCTTGGGTGACGTAAGCCAGGGAACCTTGTTGGCTAGGCTTACGTAGGCCCTTGGCCCGATAGCCTAGCACCTACCTATGAATCTATAATCCAGATGCTGCCAAGTATTTTGTTAATTCTAATCCTTCTTTTTTCTTCTTCTGATTAAGATGGCAAAGGTGTTGATAAGTTTGTGAAAAAGTGTGTGCTGCTGCAACTGTGATTTTTAGAATTCAGTTGCCAGGCTTATATGTTAAATGTTATACTGGCTAATTGTGAAAATATGGAAAGTGTTTTGCCTGCAGATTCCTCTTGTTTTGCATAGTCTAGTGTCTTCTGTTTCTCAGGTTATTACTCATTGTATGAAATGTGTTTATGACTCTGTAGGTACTGCTTCCAGGGCTGTTGCCACTGGTACTGTTTTTTGGAGGTTCACCTGGCTTCATTTTCAGAAAGGAATACCTCATGACTCTGGGTCTCATGGCATCCTTGACTCTCAAGATACCTCTTGCAGGACTTCACTTCAGAAAGATATAATGGCTTCTGAAGTCTCCTTGGTCACAGCATTAACACCCTTTTTCTTTTCAAATTCAGTTCTGGGATTTGTGAAAAACAGAATCCACTTGAAGACATCAAGTATCCCTGAATTCAGGTCTCCCAGTCTTTCTTCTTGTTCCAAATCAAAAACTCATTACAAATGCCTCAGAGTTTCCTTTGAGAGCAGTGTCAATGGAAATAAAAGTGCAAGTTCTCTGGGACAAGAAAGGCAGGAAAAAAATCACATAAACATGAAAGAGATGCCAGCTTTTATAAAGGCTCTCAATTCCCTAAATCATCTGTGTTCCCTGAAATCTCTTCAAGTAGTTACAGACAATACCACAGTGATGTAGTACATGGGGGAACCAGATCTTACCCCCTTTGCAGACTAGCTATGTTAGCTTGGGATATGGCTTTACACTACACATTCACTCTACAAGCATGTTACATTCTGAGAGAGCAAAACTGTGTGGCAGACGAGCTGAGCTGGACAAAGGCAGACCCTCACTAATGAAAACTGTATCGAGGGTCTTCAAAACTTGATCCATATATGGGGAACTCCTCAGGTAGTCCTTTTTGACTCCTCTCTGAACAATCAGCTGGCAAAATTATGTTCCAAGACTCCTTGCAAGAAGATCTACAGGACAAGATGCCTTTTCTTTTCTTTTCCTTGGACAGGAATGTTCCTGTATGCTTTTCCAATGATATCTGGGATATTTCAGAAGATTCAGAAGGAATCCCAAATGATTGTTGTGATGACTGCCTTCTGGCTCAGGCAGCAGTGGTTCTCCCTTCTTAAATTGGCCAGGGGCAGTTACCACAAGCTTTCTCACAGACTGAACTTACTCACACAAGAATGAGGGTATTTGCTACATCCTGACCCAAAACAAGTATGCCTGATTATCCGGACAATAGGGTCTTAATACCATTTAGGTACCTGTTTTCTGAAGACATGCATTATGTACTAATGTAGGCAAGAAAACCTGATTCTAGCAAATCATACATAAGCAAATGGAAAGGGTTTTCTAGTTGGTGCCAACAAAACAACCCAGCACTCATTTGGGAGTAGTGTGTCTTTGATTTTACAGTTTTGTGCAAGTTACTCTATGGCCGGTCTCATTCCTCTATCAAAGTTCATTTGCTGGCCATTTCAGCATGTCTGTCCATGGATATCCCTCTTTCAATCATTCTTATGTGATAATATTTTTGAAAGGATACTACATAAGAAGCCTCCCAAGAAACTGGTGACTACTCCTTGGGATCTTAATTTCATCTTAGAGAAGCTAACACATGCTCCAGTTGAACCAGATCAGCCAAGTGACTCGAGGTTCTTAACATGGCAAACATTTGTTTCTGAACTCTGCAAGAAAAAAATATCCAAGTTGCAAACTCTTATGGTGGGTTAACCTTATCTCATATTTCACAGAGACAGAGTTTCTTTCAGAACTAATCCTTCTATTATGCCTAAAATGTTATGCAAGTTTACTTTAACCCAAACTATCCATTTCAGTTTTTTTTATTCGGACCCTAAAAATTAGAGAAAGGATACTTCATACCTTTGATGTCCACAAGAGAAGTTAAGTACTATCCTGACAAAACTAAATATTTCAGAACTTCTAATCAGTTATTCATGTCTTGTGATGGTAAGAAGGACCAATGTGTGTCAAACCAGACTATTTTCAAATGGTTGTCTCATTCTATTACCATTTGTCATCCCCACAACGACAAATCTATTAAAGGCAGGGTCAAGGCTCTCACTGCCAGGGCTTGACTTCATCTCTGGCTTTTTGGAAAGGGCTGAACTCTAGAAGCAGCAACTTGGTCCTCTGTGCATACTTTTACAAAGCATGATAAACTAAATTTGTTTTTCAGGTGTAGGACAAGCTTTTCTAGGACCACTCTGTAGGTGCTCCTGGATCCTTCTCCTTCCATCTCAGAGTTGTTCGAAGCTATGACAATCTGCCCATATAACTTACTTAGGCTGCTGCAGCAGTGATCAATATGAAGATCATAATACAGGTGTGTATATAAACTTACCATAACAGTACGTGTTTGAATGATCATTGCTGCAGTAGCCACTCCCTCTCTCCATCCCCCTTGTTTTATTTTTTTGGTGTGTTTTTTTATGCCAGGGTGTGGACATATACTTTTTCTTTTCTTAATGTCCTGCCAGGGCTTAGCTTCCCTCTCAGCATGAAAGCTCTAAAGGGTTTGGTTAACTAAATTTGTCTTTTTAGTCAGTTCAACTCTGGCTGACTAACACTCTGGGCATGTAGAAGGTGTCTTGAAACTTTGGAAGCTGTCTGGTTGGTATATCCTATGCAGGATATAACCCATATAGCATCAGATTGTTCAACCTTTTTAATGAAGTATTGACAGAAATACACATAATTAGGAAAGCACTTGCTATTTTATAAATTAAAGTGTGGGAAAGTTATTCTGAGTGTTTTTTTGTTATTTATATGTATTAATATGGTCATCGTACACTTCAGAAGTCATCCTGGTGGTTTATTTGTGAATAACACTGTATCATTGTACGTGAATGTGGGTGAGTGCTGTTTGTGTGTGTTTGTATATCCAAATATTGGTAAAGGAGTATAATGAATTCTGACGGCCTCCATTTTAGATATATTTTATGGCCTGATATACCACCAAACTCAACCAACAGCCGCATGCGTAAAGCAATATTTGTTGCAGGGTTCGTAAGATACAACAACATATCATCCACACAGAAAGATAATTTATAGGGGATATTTCCAGCTGTAATTCCCTATACAGGTAAAGTTCTCAATTTAATAGCAAGAGGCTCCAAGTATATGTCAAAAGCAGTGGGGAAAGTAGGAACCCGCTGTTTATTGTCTATGTAAAAGCTGATAACCGAAGAGAGCGGAGTGTCTTGTTTAATTCTGGTTGTAGAACCATTGTATATATGTTTGCAATTAAATATCCAAACTTCTGTGGAAAATGTGTGTACTCTAAGTCTATGTGTGTGCAGTTCACTCAGTCAAATGCCTTTTTGGTATCCAGACTTGCAATAAGAAAAGTTTTTATCATCTGAAGCTTTCTGTATAGTTAGAATTGTTCTGATATATTAACAGATGCAATGCATCTACACATAAGCCAAAGTGATCAGAATGAATTAAATAAACTTAACATTAGAGAGAATAACAGCCAGCAAGGTCATAAATAACTTATAATCATGGTTCAGGACCAAAATGGGTGTATGAAGTGACATTAACATGCAATCCTTACGTGATTTCTTAATAACGGACACTATGGCTTCTGCCATGGAGGAGGGAAATCAGAATACTGTGGTAAGCCTGCAGGCCAAAAGGTCATGGGCAACATTACTGCAGAACATTCTAGCTACAGACAGATGACTTGCAAGAAAGCTGTTTTGGCTTTTCTTGCAGGAACAGGAGTATTTTTTTTATGTTGCACCCCCTACATTTCAACTGTCCATGATAGTGCAGAATATCTGATATTTCCTAATATCTTGTGCCATGTCCCTCATATGTTACTCGTTTACTGTAATTCAATGAGTTATGGTATGTCAGTAATGCCAAAATGTATGCATGTGTAAAACATGTATGTTCTACTACTGTGCAAGTGACACAGCAACATGTTGAAACTGTCCCTGGCTGGGATACTTTGACTCCCCCATCCCTCCCGCATTGCTATTGGGTTTGTCTAGATTACAAAGGTATGGACTTCCATGCCCCAATGGTGCAGCAAAGAAAAAAGAAAACATGCACAGTATGCTGAGGAGGTCTGTAACTTCAGTTGTACAATTACAAATAGACCTCTGTGGCATATGTACTGTGTATGTTTGATTATTTTTTCTTAACTGCATTTTTGGACAATGGACCTTATCTGCTCATACAAGAAAAGCTGAAATGGCTTTCTTGCAAGCCGTCTATATGTAGATGTGGGTAGTGTGTGCTGCAGTAATGTTGCCAATGACCTTTACCACAGAATTCCAGAGAAATACACACTAATATCATCTTGGAAAGCTTAATTCTTAAATTATTGGGATCCCCAGTAAAACACCTCTAGAAAAAGACCATCAGGACCAGGTGATTTGCCTTTATCTATGCTTGTTATAACTCCAAAACAGAAAATTCCTGCATCAGCATATCATTAGCCCAAGAGGGAAGCTAGAGAATTGGTAAACAATATAACTATGTCCTCAGATTTGCATCAATGCTGTTTTGCAGCCTTTCATAGGTTCATAGGTGTGTATTAGGCTAATGGCCTTGGAGCCTTTACAAGCCTAGCCCATAGGATTACCCTGGCATTGTGCCACCTGAACTTAATTCCCAGTGCCTCTATCAAGTAGAGCCACTGGAGTGATCCCTGGGGTGAATTTTCTATTTCCCATCCACTCATCAAGATTTCTCTTGAAGAGGGCCAGTGAGGTGCTCTGCGACATGTATGGGAAGTCTATTCCATAGCATGGGCAGTGTCTGGGATATGGACAGGTCCCTCCAGCACATTCTGTTGATTGTGGTAATGAGGTTGAGGTCTCTGGAATGTGTGGTGCAGAGGGACTGGGATTTCTTTAGATGTAGCATTTCTAACAGAGCTGGGTCATACATGGCTTTGTAAGTCAAGCATATCGCCTCTAAGTAGGCGATATGAGACAGAGAATAGTTGGAGTTTTTTGAGTCTGTCCATATAAGACAAGTATTTAAGGCCTAGAATCCTCTTTGTGAGGTACTTTTGTGGCCTCTCCAGTTGTTGCAGGTGTCTAGTGAGGTACAAGCCAAATGAGGCATTGTACTTCATGACTGGCCTAATGAGAAAAGAGTAGAGGTTGACAATGACCTCTTTCTTCCTGGATGCAAAACCCTTAGTAATGAGATGTGCCACATAGGACTTCCTGACCACAGTAGCAGTTTGGTGGTCGAAAGAGAGGTTGATGTCAACCTGTATTCCCAGATCTCTTATAATGCCTTCTGTGTTCAGTGGACTACCATCGATGTGGTAATTCATGGGAACCAGATTTTTCCCAAAGGGGATGACAACACATTTTTGGCATTGAGCCTACGGTCATGGGTCTGACACCAGTCGTTGGTCTCAGTGAAGCCTTTCTGTAGGATGTCAACATCACTTGGGGAGTTAATAGCTCCCAACTTGCAATCATCTGTGAACTTTGTCAGCCAGAGTCCCTTTGTGTTGGCTTGGACTTCAGAGAAGTAGATACCAAACAGGAGAGGGGCCAGGACTGAACCCTGTGGGACTCCACTTGTGATTGGTTGGCAGTCTGACTTGGATCAGCTACCTTCACACTGTGGATTCTGTGAGCCATTTTGCAACCCACCTAGTGATATAGGGGTGTATGCCTAGCCTACTGAGTTTTTCTATGATTCCTGAATGAGGAATGGTATCAAAGTCCTTGGCCAGATCAAGGTGGGCTGTATGAACCACCTTGCCTTCATTCACAGCTCTGGTGACTGACTCACAGAAGTTGACCAAGTTGAGCAGGCATGATCTACCCTTCATAAAAACAAACTGTATGGGATCCAGAGTTTGGAGATTCCCTATATCCTTGTTTATTAGGTCCATGATGATGCATTCTATAGCTTTGCATATCAGACTTGTCAGGCTAATGGGGAGATAGTTCCCAGGGTCTGTAGTGACTCCTCCTTTGCAGAGAGGGGTGACTGTAGCAGTGAGCCATTTGGTAGGGACAAAGCCTGAGGTGAGGCTGTGATTGAACAGGGCACACAGGTGAGGTGCAGTTCACTCTGTAGGTCATGTAGAACACAGCCAGGGATATTGTCAGGTCCCATAGAAGCTGTATTCTTGGCCTTGGACAGTGCTGTTTTAACCTGTGCAGCAGTAATACTAGGTGTCTGGCAATCTTCTGTTGAAGTGGGAGGGGAGAGACGGGGTAAAGTTGGCATTGAATAAAGTGAGAAATGAGAATAAAACTGTGCTTAACACTCTTTAAATAATTCTAATACTGCAAGAAGCTTTGCCAGGTTGTTACCATCTTTTATGTTTTTAATTTTGCATATGATGAGATCAGCATACCTGCTCTTAGCTGTACGACAAATTTCTGAACTAATGAGGAGGAATCAAACAGCTTCAGTCTGAGAGATTTATCACCCTGATGCATCTTAAACTGCTGTAGGGGAGCTACATTTTTCTTTAGTTAGATAATATTTTCATTATAGGGACTTTCTATCTACATAGCCCTTCCCCTTGTAGCACAAGCAATTTCTGCAATATATTATTTCTCAGTTTGGGGGTAGACTCCTTTAATATTAAAGTTAATATTTCCTTGAATTTGTCCCATTGATGGCAGGGTCCTAATAAGGAATCCTCCCTAAAAAATTCCCATTGAGTAATAAAAAAAAAAAAAAAAAAAAAAAAAAAATGGATTTTACTCTGCAACTTTTCCCATTTGCGAAAGAATATATTAAGCCTCTAGCACTTCTTACATGATGCCTTCCCCCACTTATAAGTGACTAAGAGCATAGAATGATCAGAAGGATTTGATGGGTTATATTCCATATTGACTACTTTAGATGAATGTTAGACTGAAACAGGAAAAAAAAAATATATATATATATATACATATATATATATATATATATATATATATATATATATATATTACATTTGTGACCGGACAAATCTGACTAGACACAGGTCCTTTTTCAGCGGAGGCCCGGGGAGAAAAGCTCCACAATAAAAACAATTAATTACAAGTTACAAGAAGTATAGGTAGGTTTTGTTTAACAATAATAGTAAAGAGTTATAGTTCAAAATGATTATTTAGTTAAATGGTACAACACTTATATCATGGGTGCCATAAAGACTAGCAAGTATTTTAATAGCGGAGCTAGCAGCTATTACCTTTGAATAACAGGGGCTAAGATTACAGCTGAGATATAGGTTTATATATAGGTTCATAGGTTTATACTAGGCTATCTGCCCTAAGGCATTTATAAGCCTAGCCCAGAGTTTTGTGGCTTACGCCACCCCTTATGTTAAAAAAATACTGTGCCCATTAGTTTGTTGTGCCTCTGTCCAGCAGTGACACAGAGATGATTCCCGGGGTAAACCTACGATCTCCCATCCACCGGTCAAGATTTCTCTTGAACAGAGCCAGCGAGGTGCTCTGCCTCACATGGACCGGGATTTTATTCCACAGCATAGGGAGTCTCTGGGTGACAAATCTATCCCTCCAGCATGTCCTATTTATATCCGTGCTAAGGTTTAAGTTGCTTGCTCTAGTGGATCTGGTAGATTTGGATTTTTTTGAGGTGGAGCATGTCCATTAATTCCGGGTTGGACATGGCCTTGTATGTCAGGCACAGGTCAACTCTGAGCAGACGGTATGCAACTGAATAGAATATCCTGGAAAATGCCAGAAACTGAGGAGCAAAATGTGTACAATTATCAATGGAAAGTCTCAGAAGAGAATCACCAACCCAGTGCAGGAATTCTAAACAGTCTTTATGGACTTCATTCATGGTTAAAATTATATTTCAGTCCCACTCCAAAGGGAGATTCCCTCTTGAAGGTGAATCTTCTTCCTACAGATTTGCTTAAACTTTTTTCATTATACCAGGAGGTATACATGCACATATGATTAACAAACATCTCTCTCGTATGGCTTACAGTCGACTCTTAGACTCACCCTGTGGACAGCCAGCAACTACTCAGAGAGTTCATGGGAAAGTGGGAAAACAGACAGTTTGCCTTTTCTTTCTTCCATGTGACATCTGCATGCACTCATACCTATGGGAGTCACCACTAAATTTAATAAATGCCTTTAGAATGTGGGAAGAAACTGGAGCACCCAAAGAAACCCACATGAACACAGGGCAGACATGTAGACTCCATACAGAAGATACCCCTGCTGAGAACTGAACTGGAGAACCCCTTGCTTTGAGGTAGCAATGCTACCCATTGCATCACTGTGTCACTAGGAACCCCTTAGTAGCTACAAATCTGTCTTCAGTATCTACAAGTTGAGCTATCACTTCCACTGGGGTCCCCCACTGCACCACTATTAATAGAGTAAATAACTACCACAAGTGTTATATTTAAGGAGTTTATGGTATTCCTCCCATTTCAAACGTGTTTTTGGGATCAGCAAGAAATTAGGCTGGCAAATCTTAACCACTACAAAATAACTTTTCCCTTTAAATGCAGTTTGTAAGAATGTTAAAATTCAAAGATAAAAATGTAATCTTATCAATGCCTATGTTACGCTCATAATGCAGTTAATATACTTCCCACATCTAATTTGCATTTTACTATACATAAGACAAAAGTCAATTGTGTGAGGCAAGGAATATCAGATATGCCCCTTATAGGTCTGTCTAACAGTGACACAGAAGTGATACCAGGGGTAAACCTACGATCTCCCATCCACACTGAGTAGAGCTGAGTTTTCAACTGGCAGTATATGGCATCTGTTTGAGCTTTTAACCGGGCAGCATATGGCATCTGTTTGAGCCCTTTGATCCTCTTGGTGAGGTACTTTTGTGATAAAAGTGAAGTAATGATAACATCATCTTTTTGTTTTCTTATACAGCAGTGAAACTGTATAACTTTTTGAGCAGATCAGGATTGTATTCTCCGATGTTGTTGCAGTCAGCATACTAGAATATATTAACCAAACATAAACCCAAGAGAACAGTTTGTTAACTGAAAAAACAGGCAAACTACAGAAAACTATTTACAGAAACTTTCCTTTGCAAGGAGGAAGAGAATATCCTCCTCTAGAGAAAATAATCATAAAAGTATCAACACAAGTGTCCAAAGAGCACTGCTATGAGGATATACAAATGACACCCACATTGCTACTGAAACCATTTAAAGCTTGTAGCCTAATCCTTAAAGTGCATAATAAGCTTTGAATAAACTTGTTATGTCTAGTAGATAAACCTGGATTTTACTTTTACTGCTATTATGATTATTATTATTATAAACTTGTTAATCACGTAGGACACATTAATCACAAAAGCCTTTTTTCCGGAGGTGGACATTTAAAAGTGACTTGTTTTGAGTTACAAAGTATACAAGTGGAGAATGACAGTATCAAACACATGAATAAAAGATGGAAGGTAATTGCCAAAGAGTATATCAACCCCCTGTCTTCCACACTCAGAAACCGTCTACAACCCGGTATGCAGCTTTAAATAAAAGTCACTTTACAGCTTAAGTGCTTCCAAGCAGCCCAAAGTAACAAATGCAGACCTTTAACAAGCATTATCTCATGATCAAAACACAGATGGACACACCTGCTTTGTTAGGGAAAAACTATGAACGTAAGTGGAGTAGGTCTACTGAAATACAACACTTCTGCTGTAAGAATGCACTCAGAAGCTATTCTATAACATGCACAGGAAAATTCTCTTTCCCAAGTCGACTCATAACTATTCTTAACATTAATGAGTTAACAAAACACCTCAGCTTCCAAAGGAACTGCATATGAAAACTGCCATGTCCGTGTTGTGAAACTCATCATGACCATTTTCTCTTGAAGTTATACACACACACACACACACACACACACACACACACACACACACACACACACACACACACACACAAGTGGTTGACAACACCTATCGGGTTTCATTCTGCTCACTCTGGTAACTGAAATCCATCTGTCTTAACAGTTTGGAATGGCACGTGAAACTTGACACAGCATTCAGTGCTGTCACTTTTATGGATTATAAAATCAACGACCTACTTGACTATGTCTTGTATTAACTTATCTGTTATATCCATTATAAAATGTCTAGATGCAGTCCACATATTTACAATAAATAAATGCTGTCACACAACAGAGACCAAATATTTCTTGATACTTTTCAAAGAACACTGCTTTATTCTGCTTGCAGAAGAAAGGCCTGGTAAATCAACTTGTTGCAGCCATAAGTCTACTATCTGACTTTCACAGTCTCCACTTGCCACAAATATTCAGAGGTACACAATCCTGCTTTGGTACGGCAGTATATCAGTCTTTCACATAACAGTAGTATTTAGGCACCGTGGTTTATCAGAGGTCTTTTGGCTTTTCCCGGTTAGGGGTCGCCACAGCGTATCACTGGTCCGCAGATTGCTTGGCAGTGGAGTTTTTACAGTGTCGAGTTGCCAGCCTGGTGCCCAACCTTCACAGAAGACACATGCACCTACCTGCCTGTCTTTAAAGTTCACTCAACCAGAGGGAAGACATGCAGACTCTGCACAGAAGGCACTCCAGCCAAGAATTAAACCAGAGAACCTCTTGCTGTGAGGCAACAATGCAAACCACAGCAGCCAAACCATGGTGGATCAGAGGTAACTGTTTCAGTCTCAAAGCTATAGGGTTCAGTCCTGACCTCGTGGTGTCTGCATATTCTTTGCACTCCATGCACATCTGTGTTTTTCCATTTTTCCTTTGGTCATAGCAGATTACTATATAGACACACACACACATATAGCTATACATACATATTACATATACATTTTATATATATATATCTATATATATATATATATATATATATATATATATATATATATATACACACACATATACATATATATATATATATATATATACACACACACACATATATATATATATATATTATGAGTGCATCTGTGTATATATATACATGTGTAATGAAGTTGCTGGCTGAGACTCCTTAGAATCAGGAAAAAGGGAATCAGAATGTGTATGCAACCTCACTTGAGGATTCAAAGATATCAGGTATTTATAACTCGTTTAAAAGTGATACTTCTTTTTGGAAAATAAAATATATTAAATACATAAGCACTTTCAACCTTAACTGGACTTCATTATACATGTTTTATATATATATATATATATATATATATATATATATATATATATATATATATACATATACACACACATACATACACACACACACACACACACACACACACACACACACACACACACAGTCAATGAAAAATCCCCCATTCAAACATGCACACTATGTATTTAAGTTTTTGGATGATGTTTATATTGTGTGGAGGGGTTCACGTGAGGCTATCCCCCCTTTATTGAATTTCTCAGTTCCACAACGGAATTTATGGGTTTTACCCACGAGATAGGACTCATTATCTAGATGTCCTTATCAAAAAAAAAAAAAAAAGTGAACAACAAATTTACATCCAAAGTCTATAGGAAAAATGTTTTTCAAACTCCTACTTGCACTACCAGAGCAATCATCCCCCTTTCCAGGAAACGCAATATTGTTAAGGGACAAAAGGTGAGAGTAGCCAGGATAACCTCTGAAAGGAATGAACTGCTCCAGGAGTTAGATTATGTTCATTCCCTTTTCTTAGAGAGAGGCTACCCAGACAGCCTTATCACTCCCA
This sequence comes from Protopterus annectens, assembly GCF_019279795.1. NCBI lineage: Eukaryota > Metazoa > Chordata > Ceratodontiformes > Protopteridae > Protopterus > Protopterus annectens. Next base: position 1,791,417,344 of record NC_056728.1, on the reverse strand, counting down.
TCAAGGAACACGTTTACACGGTTGGGGGACTACATACATACCCCTACTTCAAGGGGAGCTTCTGATGAAAAAAGGAGGCCCTGCGATCAATACACCTTCCCAAACACCTTATTTAGTTATTACCTATGGGCCACGACACTTGCTGGATAAAGAAAACAATCAACGGGGTTTGGGATACGTTTAAAAGAATGTCCAGTAGGCTAGACATCTTCAGTAAACACCTCAGGTACAATTTTAAAGAGGAAGTCTAACCTCAAGGAGTTGTTAGAAAAGAAGGGCACAATAGCTAATGGGACTACTGGCAGAACTGGCACATCCAAGTGCAGAAGGTGCTCACAGTGCACATTTATGGCCAATTGTAAACCTCTGTAGATTCCCAGCATACCCTTTAGATGTTGTAGTTGTTATTCAAAAGAGGTCGTATATTAGCGATATTGTACATTCTGCTGGGCATACTATGTCGGTAAAACTGAACGTAACTTGAGGCAACGTGTCTATGAACATATGTATGACATAAGTAGAAAGAAGGAAATGAATCCCCTTGTTCAGCATGTTATGGTTTGTGCCCAAGCAGATTTCAAATTTTGGGTCCTTGAACAGGTGGTTACAATTGATAGAGGAGGGGATTGGGAGAATAGGCTTGAGTACAGGGAAATGATATGGTAGCTAAGATTGGATGCCTGTACCTCCCCTGGAATGAATGATCATGTCTCACTCCTCCCCACACTAAAACTGAAGGCTTCAAAACCAAAAAGGATAAATAAGGGAAACTAGAGTCAAGGTTAACACAATCATTTTATCTCCTGCTTTACCTTAGGATTTTATGTATGGATGGCCTTCTATAACAGTTTTCCACATGTCAAGTTTGTTCTTTTATACACACACGCATATATATATGCATACATATACATCTATTAATTTTTTATATTACATGCATACATATACATCTATTAATTTTTTATATTACATTTTGTATTATATTTTAACTTGATATCAGGAGCCTTGTGACATGTTTTCAGTGCTCTTGTAATTTACTGCCATTTCCTGATTCAATTAAGCCACAACCAATAAGATGCAAGGATACCATTTATAAACCTGTTGTTGTTAATCATTTTTGACTCTGATGAAGTCTTCTGTAAGGAGATGAAAGCACTTTATCCTTTTTGCCCTTTTGTTTGATTTTAAAAGTCATTGTTTGTTCTTTGTTTTCCGTTTGAATTAAACTTTATTTTATAGGTACTGTGGTAAACCTGTGAGGTTATTTCTGCAAATTTACCAAGGAGAACAGCCTTTATTGAAGCCCTGCTTTGTTCGTATTTTCTATTTATAGTTTTAGATATATATATATATATATATACACACAATATATATATATATATATATATATATATATATATATATATATATATGTGTGTGTGTGTGTATTTGCACAAATATATATATATATATATATATATATATATATATATATATATATATATATATGTGTGTGTGTGTGTGTGTGTGTGTGTGTACTGTTCTTGATTTTTGAATTAAAAGGTCTGAGAAGAACCTTATCAGTTATTCAGTTAAGAAATGAATTTATAAGGGTATATGAAAGCTATAAAAATTGCAACACAGTCTGCCCCAAGGAAAAATATCCCCCTCTGAATAAAACTGTAGTTAAAAAAATGAAGAGATCAACACAAGTCCAAGTAGTTCTGAAATGTTAGTTCAAGCAGTCTACCTAGTCACTCCAGGGAGTTAAAGCATCGGTCTTCCTTGCTGTTGTAAGATATCCAAACAGCAGTTTTACCCAAGGGCTGCCAGCCTGGAAGTATATGGCAGGCTTGCTGCCTATAGTGCTCATGCACAAGCAGTCTTTTTCATCAGGGTGACTATCCATGACCTCTTCTAATAAGAATTCTTCTGCTGAAGGCTCAACCCAGACATTCAGCGGTGAATGGCAGGTATGTTCTGACAAGTACATTCAAGGTAGACGTACATCTAACTTTAGACAAAGTGATACAAATCACTAGACGGGCACAATGAGTTAAAAAGCAAAATGCAACTTAAACATGGCAAATGATGTGTGCAGATAAAATGCAAAGTTAATAGCAAGTTAAAAAAGGCACAAGTGTGGTCAAACCAAACAAAAGGATGAGAAGCCAGGGGACAGTAAGGTGGGAAAATGACCAAGGTCCATTACCACAATGAGTCAGAGAATTGTGATGAACATGGCAGGAGGTGTAAGAGATGTACAACACTAGGCCACCTTGCTCTTGTTTTTAAAGTGAAGCTAATTAAACAGGATGCTCCTGAAAATAAAACTAAAAATAAATGAGCAGAAAATTATTTTCCCGAGTTCTTTCACTACTTTGTTTGACCTTGAAGCAGACTGGCGAGCTAAACTTCCTGTTCATGGAACTGAAGTGAGTTTCAAGATCAATACAGGGGCTAATGTTACTGTGATATTACATACATACTGTGACATTACATACATACAGAAGGTTGTCAAAGTATAGGCAGTTATATGAAGCAAAGACAAATTTTTAGCCCTGTAGGCAAAGTCGAATCAGTAGATTTTTAGCCACGTCTGAGTGGATGGGACACAAGTATGAGTTTTGGATTTACATGCTGGATATTCCATATGGAAATAATCTGCTCAGCAGAATGGCAGCATGCAAAATGGCTTACCTGACAGAATAAATGACATCAGTGTAGATACACTTGGTAAAGCTGATTGGCTCGATTGTGAACCAGAAAAATATTAAGCTAACATCAGATTCTCTTCCTTCTGCCTTTAACCACACCCAGAAAAGTACCATTTCCTATGGTATCCAAAGTAGAGTAGAGGGAGGATTTAACTGAATGCAAGGCCTTGACAATATTGGAAATGTAACTGAACTAAACAAGTGGTGTGTTTTCACGGTACTAATGGCAATGGACAGGTTGACAGATGAGATCAGGGAGGAGTCCCCGTGGACTATGTTTGCAGATGACATTGTGATCTGAAGAGAGAGAACGGAACAGGTGGAGAAGACCCTGGAGAGGTGGAGATATGCTCTAGAGAGAAGAGGAATGAAGGTCAGCAGGACTAAGACACAATATATGTGTGTGAATGAGAGGGAGGATAGAGGAATGGTGAGGATGCAGGGAGTAGAGGTGCCGAAGGTGGATGAGTTTAAATACTTGGGATCAACAGTTCAGAGTAATGGTGAGTATGGAAGAGAGGTGAAGAAGAGAGTACAGGCAGGATGGAGTGGGTGGAGAAAAGTGTCAGGAGTGATTTGTGACAGACTAGTACCAGTAAGAGTGAAAGGGAAAGTCTACAAGAGGATAGTGAGGCCAGCTATGTTATATGGGTTGGAGACAGTGGCATTGACAAAAAGGCAAGAGTCAGAGTTTGACGTGGCAGAGTTGAAGATGTTAAGATTTGCACTGGGTGTGACGAGGACGGACAGGATTAGGAATAAGTATATTAGAGGGTCAGCCCAGGTTGGAAGGTTTGGAGACAAAGCCAGAGAGGCAAGATTACGTTGGTTTGGACATGTGCTGAGGAGGGATGCAGAGTATATTGGGAAAAGATGCTAAGGATGAAGCTGCCAGGTAACAGGAAAAGAGGAAGGCCTAAGATAAGGTTTATGGATGTGGTGAGAGAGGACATGCAGGTGGTTGGTGTGACAGAGCAAGATGCAGAGGACAGGAAGAAATGGAAACAGTTGATCTGCTGTGGCGACCCCTGATGGGAGCAGCCGAAAGAAGAAGTAATTAAAAAGAATGGTTGAAAATAAATATGTGTTGACTTAGAAATACTCAATAATATTGTTATGTATAATACCTGTATTAGAAAATGCAGCACCAAAACCCGTTAATGCTAAAGCATTTCCACACTAAATTCTTCAGTGAGTTCTGACAAATATCCTTAGATAAAAAAATATCAAAAGCTGACAAAATTAAATTAAACCAATGGAATTGTGCTGTATTAACTGGGTGCTGTTTGGTATGACTTCAGCACCTGAAATATTTCAGTATAAAATGATTGATTTACTCCAAGTGCTAGACAGTGGTGGTGTTTAATCGAAAACCTCTTTGCTAGGCAGTGGTGGTGTTTAATCGAAGACCTCTTGGTTTTGGGCCCTAATAAAGGAAATGCAGGATTCAAGGTTAGAGGCAGTGTGCAGACTGTTGCAAATTTGTGTTTAAAACTAATCCAAGACAAATACTGCTACAGAGATTTAGTACTTTGTGCAAAGTATTGTTCTACTAGGATCAGACCAGATATAAACAAGGTCAGAGCAACAGCCAAGTTACAAAACCCATCTTGTGTGACTGAGTTAAGACAAGCCTTAGGCACAGTTAATTTAATGGACAATTATGTACCATACTTTTCACCTGTGCTTCTTCTGTGTGTTGGTCACGGGAGATGCTCAAGTCCAAGCATTCAGCAAAGTGAAAGAAATTCTAATAACAGCACCAGTGCTTGCAAATGTCACTAAACAGACAATAGTGTGTGCAGATGCTAAGAAATGCTATCAACAGCACCAGTGCTAGCAAGTGCTAGCAAATGTCACTAAACAGACAACAGTGTGCAGATGCTAGTAGCTACCTAGTTGCAGCTTTGCTCCAAATGGATGAGCAAGTGTTATATCCTATTACCTATTGCTCTAAAATGCTAGGCGATGCTGAATAAAGACATTTTCAAATGAAAAGGAGTGCCTTGCAAGCATACCTCTCAAATGTCCAGACTTTTCAAGAAAGTCTATACTTCTGCCTCATTTTTTACATCCGTCTCATAAAATTTTGGGTTTTCTGCCTGATCATTGAGGACTGAAGTCACTAAATAATGGGATTCAGAGTTTCAAACTTCATAGCCTTCAGGAAATATTAGGGCAAAACATGTTATTCTAGCAACTTTTTAAGTTTAAGAGCAATATTTAGACTCTATCCCTAATTTTAGGTCTTTGCCCTCCATCCATTATTTTTGTCTTTGTCTTGATTTCTTGAGCTTAAGGGTTGAGATGTATGATTGCAAGAATGTGGACATGTGATAAATTCTCCAGATATCAGTTAGTGCTTGAGAGTTTCCATCTCCAGACTGGCCACAGACCACTGGTTCAACTAATCAACTCTTATAACATAGACAGAGTACTGTGGAGGTGGAATAGACCATTAATAAGAGTAAGGAAGCTCAGTGCCAGAGCAATCTATGTCCCCTGAAAACAACTAGTTGTTGTATGATGCGCTATCCGGAATTCCTATATGTGACCAACCATTATTAGATATCAAAGAAGATATTGACACCCATGTACAAAATGTAATAACAAGACCAGTGACTACCAACACATTAGACAAGTTTAAGCAACCTAATTAGTATGACTGAGCACTGCAGGCTGCTATCCAACATGTGCAAAATGGGTGACCAAGTCACTGAACACAAAGCAAACTGTTCAGGAATTTGTACTCTATAGTCAAGAGTGCAGTTATCAGAACATGACGGCTTGTTGTTGCATCAAGGCAGACTCATAGTGAGACAAGTTGGTACACTGAATACATAAAGGTCATCAGGGTACCACCAAATGTCAAGGAAGAGTCAAAATGTAACTGTGGTGTCCAAATATTTAATCAAGATATAATAAATCGTGTCCAAGTGTCAGTTCTGCATTGTGCATGTACTATCATAGAGAAAACAGCACTAATGCTGACACCTCTTCCCTAAGGTCCATAGCAAAAGACGGCTGCTAACTTATCAGAGTTTGAAGACAAAATGTCTCCATACTTGTAGACTATTATGTTTATAATACCGAAATAGTCCATGTACCAACTACAACTAGCTATCAGATCATAACCAGATACAAAACAATGTTCTCATGGTATGGTCTCAGACCTATCAACCTTTTAGCACAAAAAATCTGGACATTTGAGAAGTATGTATAGACTTGCTGAAGTGGTTACAGACAATGGTATACAGTTTATTTCAATCATGTCCAATGGTTTGTTGCTATGGTTTCACCTATACTGCTTCAAATCCTCATTGTCTGCAATCAAATGGTGAAACTAAAAGAGCAGTACAAACTGCCAAAAAGGAAACTAAGACAAAGAAATTGTCACAGACCTGTCATTCTATATCCAGTCACTCTGCACACAGCCTCTTGAGTAGGCCCCTCACAGCTAATACTTGGAAGACAAATACAAACAGACATGCCAATGTTAGAGTCAAAACATAACACAAGTTATTCCATAAAATGTAGTTGACCAAAATTACCAGAAACAAAAAAGAGTTATGCTCACCCTTGACTTATCTTTCAACCAAGCCAAACGGGCTTCTTAAAGTTAGAAGGGGAGATAAACAGTGACACAACATGTATGCAAGTGCAGAAAACTACATGCTGCAGACAAAATAAGGTGCCATAGTTAGACAAAACAGAAGAATTAGTTCCTGATGACTGCCAACTGGAATGCAGTGTTCCAGAAAATCATTTAAACCAGTCTGTGCTTAAACTAACCAGGCAAATGCTCAATAAAGTTGTATCTGTACTGACAAAAGATTTATCACAATGAAACATCCAAGACAACAGTGGAAGCTTGACTTCACCTATTTGCAGTGACAAATCACGTCATCAAATCAATGCAATGGAGTGAAACTGCTCTTCCTCATCCTGTTTTGTCTTGTAACTGTAAAAATGTTAATGCTCGTTATAGTGGCCTGCCTCATTGTTTCCCTTTCACGGGTTTGCATTTCATTTCCAGTTCTGGCAGTGTTCAACTGACCAGGAGTGGCTGAGAATCTGAACAGCAAAGTGATTCATGAGTTGTGATAATATCATAGGGACAGTTACAGAACTCTACAAGTTCTATCTGGTAATGCATTTTCAAATGTTTTGTCAATAACTATACTGTTCATATTTATTAACTCTGTGGATTGGCAGTATCACTTCAGAATGTTGAATGTGTGGTGTATTAGCTGTGTACCATCATGTTTTGTAATTTCAAAAAATAGATTTTTTTCCTAAGGAGGAGATGTAATGATAAACAGATTAAAGCTGCTACAGTATTTGTATATATTGTGAATATGTAACATTGCCACTTTATAGCTATTGTAAGGTGTATTGACATAAGACTGTACATATCCCATAATGCATGTTAACTTTAGAATTAGTTGATGCCAGATGCTTGAAGCATTTCTATTGAGATGTCATGTCATTCAAAACAAAAGTTACCCATATGACTAAACTAATGGTATATCGTGACATTTTCAAAGACTATAAACATCATTATTGGGTAATTATAGGTGTGCATTCTGACAACCAGGTTGTCCAAATGGATGATAACAGAGTACTGACCTGGAAACTGTACTATGGCAGTGCAGGATTCAAGCACACAGACCGCAGAGTCAAAGAAGATGCACATCAGAACTCTTCAGTGGCAATCTAATTGGATTTTGGCAGTGCTCAGAAGACAAGGATGCATTATAAACATCCATACAGTCTTTATGTGTATAAAACTAATACTGAAATAACAGTGATCCATGACTTCCTACTGAAATGTTGGCACTGAAGTTGCTAAGTGCTGAAAAGATGACAAAAAAGACTGAAAACCTGAAGAGCAAATCCTGAATATCACTCTTGTCCTTAAAACTTTTTTTTTTGCAGGGGGCAATCCCCCCTTGCACCACCCATGTGGAGAGCAAGCCCCATGCACACCCCAGACTTGTGTTTACCAACTCCAAGATCTCCATACCTCAGAGAAAAGGGTACATTGTGAGGAATGGCATCTCGGATTTAGTATATGTAATTTCTTTCTTTCAGCCATTCAGTCTCTACATTTCAGGACTCACTCTAATGGGTCCTGACATTTAAATGGTTACTGTGATGCATACTTCAGGAATATTCACCAAAGTATTACATTCAACTCTGCCATTTATCTTTCTAATGCTCACTGCAACAATAAGTACCCACATCTCAGTAGCTCTCCGAACTATATTTTACAATTATCGGAGTACCTCTCTTAACTATGTTTGCAAACACCCTTGACCAAATAGTGAATACCACCTACTAGAGATGCCAACATACTGGACCTCATGCTTTCAAATATGGGTGAACACTACACCCCCCCAGGTCTCATCCTTACTGGTAAGTTCCAACCATAAAACTGTCTCCTTCAAAATCAGCTCCGTAATTCCATTAAAACCAATAGCAGTTAGAAATGATTACTAATTAAATTACCTTTTATTAAGTGATGGTTAGGCAAAATTCATTGCCCCTCCAAACCCTGGGAACACAGCAGCTTATGCTGAATTTCTCCCAGAAACTCTGTACAACCACATCAATGGCTGCACAGAGACTGCTGTACCTACCAGATGTCAGTTTATGGCTAGCCTCAGAAACAAAACCACCCAGGCGGCATACAAAATTAAACAGGATATACAACAAAAGGAAAAAATTATAGCAAATTCTGGAAGGGTAATTCTCTCAAGGTAAATAGGCAACTAAGAGAGCTTATTAGGTCAAGCAAAGCCAGCTTTGATGTTAAGATAGCTTCCCTGCTGAAAGATAACCATAAGACCTTCTAGAGCTACATCAGAAACCTCAATAGCAGCACACAGGAATGTGCTGAACTGATGGTTAATGGTGCCTCATTCACTGAGCCTGTCAATATAGCAAATCTGTTAACGGACAAATTAATTTCCAAATTTACCCCCTCTCACCCCCAATCACCCCCTCAAAAATACCTTCAAACTTAACCCTTCCAACTACAGCTAGGGAGCATGTACTGGCTGCACTCACTAAAGCCAAGAACACGGCCTCAATGGGCCGTGATAACATTCCAGGATGCCTCCTGAACAGTCTAAGCTATGACTTATCTTTAAGTATAGTAGTTAAGTATAGTCTTAAAACAGACTTTGTGCCATGTGAATGGTGGACTGTGACAGTCATCCACCTTCATAAGGGAGGCCCTTCAACAGATCCTGGAAACTACAGACCCATTAGTCTGACTAGTCTTATTTGCAAAGGCAAGAAATGAATCATCATGAAATTATCAACAAAGACACAGGAGACCTCTAGACACTGGATCCATCCCAGTTTGGCTTTGTCAGAGGAAGATCATGCTTAATGAATCTGGAAGATTTCTTTGAAAATGTCACCAAGGCAATAGATGAGGGGAAAACAGTGCATACTGCATACCTAGATCTAACAAACACATTTGATACAATACCCAAATCAGGTATTGACCACAAACTACAGAACTAAGTATAAATCCCTTTAAAATATGCTAGAAAGCAAGCTGGCTCACTGACAGGACCCAGGATGTTTAGAATCAGTGAGCCAACCTCCACAACTGGGCCGGTCAACAGTGGAGTGCAAAGGGCTCTGTGCTGGGTCCACCCATCTTTGGCATCTACTTCTGGGATGTCAAAGGCCTTTAGCTAACCAATTTTGCAGAGGATTGTAAACTGGGAGCAGTCACTGAATCCCACAAGATGAGAACACCCTTCAGGAAGATCTAATACAGACAAATACTTGGTGCCAAAGCCATCACTTAAAACTCAATACCAAGAAATACATTATAGTATCCTTTGCAAGTCTACCTCCCTCAGTAATTATGTCATCAAACACCCTTAAAACTTGATTCACTAGTTAGTGACCTGAGAACTCACAGATAGCAATCTGGCCTTCAACCAACATGTGTCAAGGAAGTACAAAAATCCTTCTATGTTGCTCAACTTATAAGGAAGGGCATGGTATCTAGGTCCAGAGAGGTCATCTTACCAATGTACTCAGTCTTCATTAGATCCATCATAGAGTATAATGCCCCTGTCAGTATGTACCTGACCAGACACATGCATGCAGCAACTGGTATGTCCACAATGGTTCCTTACAAAAAGAATACAGGGAGTAAGCACAGTGTCCTAGTCTTATTGCCTCAAAGCCCTGTCTTTACTCGGTATCGCACACAATTCTGAGAGATGATATTTGCCTGGCATACAAGGAATCCCTGGACCCTGTTTTAGTGAAACTTTTGTACATCTGCAAAACAAACAGCATCAGAACTACTGGATTAAAAGACCTAAATATTGCTTGCGACATAAATAGAACATGTTTCCAAGACAGATATCTTTCTCGGAGAATTCCCATTCTGTGAAACAGGCTCCCCATCGATGTGAAGTAGAGTTCTTCCCTATTCCTATTTAGGAATAACTTTGACCAGTTGATGGGTAATTGGAAATTCCCCCTGCAGTCAGTAAATCACCATGTATATATATCAGATTTGTGGGTCACATTTGGATTGCATGGCTAAGCTTAAAAGGGGCCTGGTGGTCATTAGCCTAGTATACACCTATAAACAGATCACTGCAATCTGGAGTATTAAAATAAGAACAAGTCAGAGTAGTGCATACAGCTGACTAGGCTAATTTAATTGTGATACATGTATATGTTCAGCCTATTAGCATACTGGTAGATAACTTTGCAGCAGTTAAAGTATCTACAAAAGGTATGTACTCAATTTCTGAACTGAAGTAGGGAGGGGACTGGACACTGGTTCACATTCAAATAGCACAAGGTAGCACAGGGTGATAGAAGCATAAAGCAAAATGCTGCGGTTATAACCTTGATATCTACTAAAACAGGTGTTAGTCAGTAAATGTGCAAAATGTAGGACATGAACATTTCAGAATAACCCTGTATTAAACAAGAGGATATGCAAGTAAAAAGTGCTCTTGTATCTCATGGCAATGATACTTCTTACCAGCTCTGATCAACCATCAGGGGTATACAACTGTAAAATGCTTGTCAGTATACAATTCTCTCCCCCTCCAGCTCCAGTCACTGCTCTACATTAAGCAAACATAACTCAGTCACAGTCAAGCATCCCAAACCTCCAAATCGCTCATATGATACAATGCCAGGAGTTTCTGACCTAAGAAACTAATATTACTCCTGTGGCAGTTGCATGGTGTGACAACAAATCTGCTGGCTCAGTCTTCCTCAAAATAACAAGTCATAAAATAGAAAAACTGTCCCGATTACTTCTCAAGTTCCAAACAACTTCAAATTATTTACAGTAACATACACTGCAAGTCATGTGACTAGTGAGGCATGTGATACAACACATGTTCAGTTCTTATATAGCCTGACAAAAAGAAAATATGGCAAATCAAAAATCACTTAATAAAAATGTCAATACATCTACACAGTCTGGTCAGGAACCAAAAATCATAAAAAAAAACATGTATTATATTAAAATTATGACAAACCTTTAAAAAAATACAGTAGAACTAGAACTTAGTTCCAAGTGCACAGAATAGTTACTTTTCTTGTCCTCATACGGAACAACTAAATAAAAATGAATACTTGAAATAAATATAATAACCTATTCAGGTTAGGTAATCATTGCATCAAAATCAATTATGACAGAATACAAGTATTGCTACAATATAATCACCCAACCTCCATATATATACATACACACACACACATTTGTATGTTCATGTGTGTGTGCGTACCAAAGCAGAATAGTACAAGAACTGCACACCAGTCAAAATTAAAAAAAAAACAAATCGTAAAAAATAAGCGAGCTATATTACTTATAATATATGGTTAAGACACGGTTTATGCATAAAAATCACTCAGGTTTTCTGTGTTTTAACATGAGGTCCTTGACATCTATGTATAACCTATATAAACAAACAATCACGTATTATAGCTACAGTATGACATTTCCCACAAAGTGATATGTTCCCAGCAAAGCTATGGTCCCTCCAGCTGTTAAATGCCAAACCCAGCCAGAGATCATTACTGGCATAGCATCTTCATGTCACTAAAGAACTATAAGCAAATGCAAAAAAATAAATAAATACAAAGCAGTGGTTTTCTTCTTACTGCAAATGTGTGTGTTAATTCATTTTGAAGAGGGTGGGAAAATTCAGATGATATGCCGAGGGGAATATATGAAAACCAACTTTTTTTTTTTTTTTTTTTAGTATAAGAATGCTACAAAGTTGTGAAACGTACAGATTGTAAAAAGCTTACAACAGGTTTTCTTCTGTTAAGTACAAAACATAAAATATGTAAAGACTATAAAAATAACATTGTTGAAAGATTTGGCACATTTTTTTTTTTTAAGAATGGAAAAGTAACTGTAGTTTGTCTAACTTGCTCTGGTTGGTGGTAGATCTACCATAATACTGAATATAGTTGTAGCACTGGAAGGTATTATCAACCTCGCCTGGAAATTACTGTGTATATGGTTGGGGGTTTGTACCGGTGTGTGAATGCAATACATATCCACAATAACTGTAGCGTAACTAGTCTGCAAGGCAATTGATTCAGAGTGAAGTGGGAGAAAGGTCTTGGAAGACAGTACCTATAACTTTGATCTATGTTTTATTCAGATTCAGAGTGAAGTGGGAGAAAGGCCTTGGAAGACAGTACTTATAACTTTGACCTATGTTTTTTTTCATTGTGAAATTTATTTGGATGTGGTTGCTGTAGGTCCATAGCCCACTGCAGCAGTGAATATCTTCTACATACACTTAAGGACAAACTTTACTTTCTTAGCTATTTATATTGCTGTAGTCTCACCTTATATATTGTGTGTTTATTATTTTCCAATATGTATTGGGCAAGCAAGAAAAACTGAAAGACCATAGCCCCTGTCCCTCTCATTCTGGTACCATTGGACATGATCATGAGACCATACCCCTAAATGTCATCATAGATTGGTTTTCCAGTGGTATGGGCACTGTAACCGGATAGTTAGACATCCAGTCACAAATGCACAAGAAGGTGGTATCTGGCAATATACGACAGTATAAAGAAACCCAGGGAGCAGTCTAAGCTATTGCAACAGGTTCTACAGGCCAAGGAGGAAGCCACTGGTTCTAGTACATGCCCAGGCCATAGGGTTAATATTTTCATTGTAAATAAATGAAGCATGTATGGTACAGACATTCACAGTGACAAGGTGGAAAGAAAAAAAAAAGTCACGCAATGCAGCAACCATAGGTGGCACAGAAGTTGTGGGCTGTTTGGAGACGCACACTATTCCTCACCATAATGGTCTGTACTCACTCCTGGTAGAAAGGGAAGAATCCATTGAGAAGAGGCATACAGAATCAGCTGTGACTACATTTAGACCTGCAATGGCCTGGGCAGTCCATGACAGTTGGGGCCTTGGGAAAGACCCCTCCTTTTTCGGGTATCACTGAACAGAATGTACTTGGACTGAAGAAGGGGCAAGGAATAAATAATAGGCAATGTCTGACATCTTAGCAGATGTTTTAATAATAAATTACTTTGATGATGGAGTACCTTGTGTCCAAGAGGTTACACAGATCCAGACACAGATGCAAGCATGTGAGGATGGCAGCATTGGAGAGACCACCACGTGGCCACAACTGCAAAAGGGGCTGGAGATCTAGCTATTTCAAAGGGAGGAATAGGTAGCAGTATCAGTTTTGAATCTGAGCCACAACAGCTGAAAGGTAAGGGTACTTTCATTGGAGAGATGCTTCAAGGAGAGAAATAAATGGTAGTAACAAGCCTGAATGTCAACTGCACCTGTCAAAAAATACCAGACTCCCTTTGGAATGGGAACTGGAGAGGATAACAAAGCAACAGTTCTAACAAGAGCCACTGGCACAGATTGATAAAGCCCCGACTATGATCCTGGTGACCCAAGTTCCAATAGCAGCTCAGGCTCCTCCTAGATCTGGCAGGAAGGAAGATGAGTAAATGGACTCTCTCAGGGTAAGAGGGGTGGGGCACATATCTGAGACACAGAGTGCGCAGATTATCTGGCAAAGATGAGAGAAACAAGCATGTTGTGTTTGTCCTAAGAAGTGGGGTGATCTAGGGAGCTATGTCACAAGAAAGTGACTGATGGTCCTTCACTATGCCTACTACACATCATCCTATGAGAGTGGGCAATGGCATGTGCAGGGTGCTAGGGATGCAGATAACCCCCCCCCCCATGGCTGTATTAATGATGCTTCCTGTTTATTGTTTCTTGACCTACTTAGGGAACAAAGAGGAAAATTTGGCAAGGGGGGGTGGGGCTTATGATCGACAAGCAGACAAAAAAAGAAAAAAAAAAGAGTTGAGATAGTCTCAGAAGCTCAAAGATCCTACCTTAAAGGACTTCAGGAAGTAGTCAAGGAGGCTGTTGATTCTCAAGGGCTGGGAAAGTTGGTTTACTGGGACAAGGAGTTACTACACACAGAATGGACTCCTGAAGGAGGGCTAGAGAGAAAAATGAAGATATGGTTGGTAGTGCTAAGGGCCCATCAAAAAGCACTTCCTTTACATATTCCATGATATCAAGCCATAGGATCACAAAAAGAAGGATTATGCAGAGTTTTTATTTCTTTCAAAACCAGAATACAAAAGGCAAGACAAAGTACTGCAAAACATGTGGACAGCACAAAAAAGTTCACACGGCAGGAAATAAAGCAAAGACTGTTTGATGTCTTTACCTACTATTAGGGAACTGCTGTAGAGGGCAGCCATGAGGACTGTGGGACGTGAAAGTGCAAGTACCACATGTGAGGGAATTGTGTGGTAGGCCTCTTCTATGAGGCTTTGCATTTTGGCAAATGTGGACAATGCTGCTACTTGCCCTAAGGCAGTGGTTCGGTCTTCCTCAGAGAAGGTGGCAAATGTCCTGATCGATTTTTCGGCAGGTAGGTTTTCCCTGGGATATAATGGCAGAGGTGCAGACTTCATGTCAGACCTGCTGACATGTGTAAAAACACTATAAAGCAATTAAAGACTACCACCTACCATCCTCTAACAAATGGCCAGGTTGAAACGCGTATTTATTTTCTTAATACCATGTTGACAACATTTGCAGATCACTTTAAACTACAGGGGGCAAACACTTGCCTCATCTCCTTTTTCTATTCAGACTGATGTCCCCAAGAATCCACAGGTTTTTCAAACTTTGAATTGTTGCATGGTCACAGCATAAGAAGGTACGTGGATTTAATACAGGAGGAGTGGGAGGGTGAATGTGACTCCAACAGGATACCATTGTGGAGTGCATCCTAAATTTCAGGACTAGGCTTAGGAAACTGTAGGGCAGAAGCATAGCTGGGGTGGGGTGAGAGGGTCACCACCCTGGGTGGAGAGTGCTGGGTGGGGGGGTGATCCCAATCACTCTGTAACGCAATACAGGCTTGCAGTCAAACCTGAGAGCTGTAATGCTCTATGTGTTGTCAACCATAGCAACTGCTTTCTACATTGTAGTAAGCAGCCTGATACAGTTTAAAAGTAAAACAAATATTTTTGTACTAAAACTTGAGTGCTGTAATGATCTGTGCAGGCAGGGTATAAACTGTAGTAACTGTTTGCTATATTTGTAGCAAGCAGTTTTCTACAGTTTAAAAATATATATTTTTAATGAAACATGAGCACTGTAGTGCTCCTTGCAGGCAGGGTATAAACTATAGCAATCAAACAGTTTGCTACAGTTTAAAAGAAAAGTATTTTTATTTACTTAAACATGTTGAAGGAGGGTTGGGATAGGGCACAGAAACAGGAGGGGGTGGTGTGTTGTGCCATCTGATCAACTTGTTGATGTGCCAGTAGAAGGAACATCTGTTTTTTTTTTTTTTTTGTGCTTTTCAATGAAAGAGCTGGGGGTGTAGATCTAACTATAACAAGCTGATCACTTACAATGTAATGACTGGCTTATAACAGTGAAGCATAAAAGTGTTTTATTTATTTATTTGCTCTTCTCTTGAAGAGCTGAAGGGGTGGGGTGTTGGTTCATAGTACCATCCCAGGGCACTGCTCTAGGGTCGGGCACTCCAGCACAAGCAGAACAGCAGAAAAGTAAATGGTCTAGTATAAGTGTATGACCAAAGACTGGGAATACTGAGGGCAGAATGTAATGGAACTTATTCCTGTTCGGCACAATAAAATGCAGGCAACATATGAAGGTAATTTCACTACTGTAATTAAAAGTGATAATTACATGGTGGTTGTCAGACAGGAAGCAGAAAAAAAAGGTCATGTTAACATGATGAAGCCTAGCATATTCTCAGTATTTGCAGTGGGTTTTCAGGTGGAACCAGAAGGGTATTGTGTGGTAGGCCTCCTTTATGAGGCTTTGCCTAACACCTCAGTAGAGAGGGTTGTACTTTCATGGCAACTATCTCCTATCCAGGTTCAGAAAACCTGAGTAGTACTACTTGAGTATGGGAACATGTTTGCTGGCAAGCCAGGGCATATCCAATGGGTGGAACATCACGTGAACACAAGAAATGAACAACTCTTCATGTAGGCAACTTAAAAGATGGCTGAGAGAGTTAATCAAATCATGCAAGAGCAGCATACATTAAATTGGTTTGTAATCTAGGAATCTAACAGTCCCTGAGCCTCACCACTGAGACTGGTGCCAAAGAACGAAGGCATCACCAGGTTCTGTGTTGACTATAGGAAATAACAGTTTCACTGAATCAGATATGTACCACATGACTAGGACATGGGAAGTCTTGCAGCAGCTGGGTGGGGTTAAAGTGTCTAACTATTACTAACCTAAAGGCCACTGGCAGATTTATTTATTTGTTCATGCTTTCATTCTTTTTGTTGACTGAGTTTGTCCCACTATGCTAGTGACGTCTTTTCAGGGGAAGATCTGAGCTGTTACGCATACTACAAGAAGAAATGTAATCATGGCATTGGAGAACTTCCCGATTTCCATCCACCTGATTTAGCACAGACTCAAGCAAATGGGACTTTGATTTAACATTTCATCCGAAGGACAACACACTCAGGAGTGTAGTGCCACCTGTATGTTGCATTGCAGTGGTAGCAATCCATCTACCTGGTGAAGGAATGGAATTCGGAGCCTTCTACACCTAAAGCACACTGGCCTACCACTTCCAAAATGTTGTCCCTGTAGCAGAATAATTTTTACCTCTCCCCACCAATGTTTCTCTAGGATTACACTGACCACCTAGAAGACTGTTTCCAGCTTTCCTATGAGATCCTTGCAGGCCTTTTTATTATACTACTTCCACCCTCGTTCCTTTCTTGACTTCAGTTCATATCTTGATAACATGTAGTACCTTTCTTTGCCCAGCCTAGCTATTTTGCCAATTCCACACTTCTCCTGCTGATAGGTCATTTCTCTGTTTTACTCATCTTCCTTAATGCAGTCCCACAGTTTGTCTGCAGTCTTCAGTTCCTGCTGTCATTCCATATTACTTAACACCATGTTTCCATTGGCTGCATATCACGGAGGAATGAAACCCTTACTGTAATGCAGATGATCCTAGTTCTCTAAGCATTTTAAGTGCTGGAGGAGCCAAATGGAGAGAATGGAGGAGAATGGCCATTGCTAGAGCATTGGGGAGCTCAGACATTCTGTGTAGAGGGATGGCAGCATGATTTGCAACAAGACTGATGATTACCAGAGGCAGGATACAACAGAGCACTGCAACAGCAATAAGTGCATGCACCCACTGAGCAACACACAGACTAACTAGGGAATATACACAAGAGCAGGAGTGCTCACATCACTGGGTCTGAGGTGCACATAAGCAGATGGATCTGAGATAAGGTAGACAGCCTGGACATTTACAGTGATGGAGTCAGCATTTATAATTCTTTCATGTCACATAAGTTCACTAAAAGATCTTTTTGAATGAAAAATAATGCTCTAACCAGATGTTAGTAGATCACATCTTAACAGGAGCTGGAGACTGATCTTTTTTACAAGCGTGTCACCTCACAGCAAGAGGTTTTCTGGTTTGATTCTTGGCTGGGTGCTTTATGTGTGGAGTCTGCATGTCTGCAGTCATGTAGGTTTCCTCTGGGTGCTCTGGTTTCCTCCCACACTCCAAAGACATGCAGTAGCTGGATTGGAAACTCTAAATTGGCCATAGGGGAGTGTGTGTGTGTGTGTGTGTGTGTGTGTGTGTGTGTGAGTTAGTGGTACAAATGAACCACCATGGCAGGGCTAGCCACCCGCTGGTGTAAACCTTGGCTCAACATGATTGTTCATACTGAGGCGAGACCCAGACCCCATATGCAAAATGGGAAAAGGGGTTGAGGATAGATGGATGGATGGATGGACACTGCCTGAAATAGTCAGACCTATCAAGAACATAAGCGATATGTTAAGGGTCTATATTACAACGAACTCACAGGAGTCCAAATGTTATAATATCGAACCCATATGTTCAAAATGTGAAAATAGCGAAGCCACGGAACACCAATTTGTTTTCCCAGGGGAAAAAAAAAAAAAAAAAAAAAAAATCAGTGGGCCGTTTTTGTGGCTTTGCTATTTCCTCCACTGTGGAGCGATCTCGGAGTTGGTGTATTTAAGTAGGGGGTGTGTGGGGGACACAGCCCCACACGCTGGGGTGTGAAGCTCCCCACATTAGTATAAGTTTAAAGTGTATGTGTTTTTTTTTTGCTTTTGTACCGGAACAGCAATTTTTTTCCCGGGGGGGGGGGGGGGGGAAATCGCTGTTCTGTGTTTTCATACTTTTTGGATTTCAAACTTCCTGGTTCGATATTACATCATTCGAACTCCTGTGAGTTCGACTATGTAATGTAGACCCTATGTTAAGTAGGTGTTAAAAATTAAGGCAGCAAGTGGCATGTGGGAAGTGCAAAAGTATCTTATCTTATTCAAAGAGTGGGAAACGTTGAGATTTGCCCAGAGTTTTTCAAAGTGAAGGCTATTCAGTCATGGACAACTACTGTAACTAAGGATGCAAATCTACCAAAATGAGGAGATGGGTGGTGTACCCAAGGGATGTCCCCTCAATTCCAACTTTTCACTTGAAGGTGACTCAAGAAAACATATTTGAGGTCTAGATAGGGAGACTTCTACAGGAACAATATCTAAATCTACAACAGTTTTGTTAATAACAATACAATAAAGATATAAGGAATGTTGTGGGAAAAGGTATACGATTAAGACTGTATGGTATGTAACTGTTGACTCTCAAGCCGCAGCTAAAAACTGAAAGTAAAATCTAAACAAACAGAACTCTATATTTAGTTTTTTTTCCTGTTGGGGACTATAACAGGATTTTCTCTGAGGAATTGTAGTTTATCTATTATACATACTCACACAAACATATATGTGTGTGTGCATATATATATATATATATATATATATATATATATATATATATATACATACATACATACACATACACACACACCTACGGGGACTTGTCAACATGGCCTTGCATTTGTGTTCTGTGGACTGTGTTATGTCGTTATTTAGGTCTCCATGAGATAACATACACTGGCAGTAGGGGTGAGACACTGGCCTTTGACAGAGGACTGTAGGGCATTTGGTAGTGATGCAGGCCATCTGTAGCAGGACAGTGCATTCTGCCACTCCTACAATCCCAGGCTGTAAGCCACTGTATTCCCCTGGGTTGACAGGGTAGGTGTGCAAGGTGTTAATGGCAATAGTTTCTGTCCTTATTAATCCATTGGTGTGGATGCTGGCAGGGTGCTGCTTACAGCTAGGGACACACCGGCATGGGACACCTCTTCAGCATGCTGCATTCTGTGGGTATTCCCATACAGAAGTGGGAGTCATATTCTACTTATTCCCAACAGCAGGGATATGACTTGTGATGAACCTGTGGCTGATGGTGGGGTGAGCTGAGTACATGTGTGCTAATGCAGCTACTTGCAGCTGATTCACAGATATATGTGGGGCATTACTTGTGCAGGGACATCAGCGGTTTCTCAGTACTTTATAACTGCGCCTTTTGTGGTCTGTCGGTGATTGGCTAGACTACATCAGTATTCCATACTACACAGACAACTAATGTGCTGCTAACCTGTATGTACAATTCCAAAGGTGTGTCCTTTTGACAGTAACATTTTATACACTCTCTGTCTAGGGTACTTCCACCTGTGTACTGTGTGTGGTCTGGGCCCACATTCATGCCATATCCATCTTTCAGATGGTGACAGATATTACATCCGAAAAATTAGTATGGATTACTGCTGGACTAGGTCTTGCTGTGATGCATTGTGTTTGGCACTGCAGTTGTTAGAACTTGGCCCTGTCATCAACAATACTGGCCATAGGCCACCGGGACACAACCCTCCATGCTGACCACTTTCACACAATATAAAACACACAACAACCTGCATATTGTACACATGCAACAATCTATCCTGCTAATTTGGCCAGCTCAGGTAATCTGTGCTCCACTGTTATTATACCCACACGTACAGGTTACTACATTTCTACATAGGATTGTGGAGGGGGGGCACACCTGACAACTGTAACATTTGCTATGACTGTACTGGTACTTCAGATATCTATTGGCTTCCATTTCATTCTGTATTCTGACCCATCATGCAGACTAGAGGCATATCAGTGTATTACAGTTCTTAGGTTTTATTGACCTACATTTCAGTTTCAGACTTCTTACCCTTCAGAACTAACATCCAACTGCCTGACCTGTTGTAGTCTGTCTGTGTAGGTCTGGAGGGGGGTTGTTCTCCATTGCCATCAATCGGAGGCCTTAGCACAGCCTTTCTTTGTGGTCATCTACACCTATCCTGCTGGCTGAGACTGTTGCTGGGTATGTGAGCCTCATTGGCATGCATGTGTGTGTCCTATGGACACACATTTGGCCCACCACATGTACTGCAGTGGGATGTGTCATCTTGTCTAGTACTGCCTACTATGTTGACATCAGTATTTCTTATGGATTTCATGCTGCCCATATAGGTGTCTACTATCTGCTGCCATCCCATTCAGCCACCCATTTCCCTTGCATGCTCGTATCACTATCATAGATGCAAGTAGCAGAACATACTACTACATTCAGCAACTGACAGTGAGAGTGATTTATCTTGTGGCTATGCCAGTATTGAGGAAGGTGCTCGAGGGCTATGTTGGATGCACATAGTACACTCCCTATACATGGTTAAGCACAGGTAGTATCATGTTTGGTATCCCTTTTACTGTATGTGCGAGTCAGAGAGAGGTGTCATTCCCTGGGTTCCTACCATGTCAGTGTATGTGCTATGCGTTGCCTCTTTGCCAAAGCCTGGGCGTACTGGGTATGCCTCCTTCTGCCTACAGGGGCAGGCTCAGGTTGTTCCTCCTCTGACTCGCACTTTGCCTGTGCTGGCCTTGGCAATGGTGGGGGGCTGTGTGGCCCTGCCCACATGCTGTTCCTGCTGCAGCTGTTTCCTCAGGATCATATTGTGTAGCATGGCACATACAATGACAATTTGGTTACATGTAGCTGGAGAGTACTGCAAGGCTCCACCTGATATGTCCAGGCACCGGAACTGTGACTTGAGCATCTCAGGAACTGGTGGAGTACCCTCGATGCTGATGCCTGTGAGATCCCCATGATATCCCCAGTTGGCCTTTGAAAGGTACCTGTGGCTAGTATTCTTAAGCCTACACATACCTTGGTACCCACTGGGATGGGTTCCCCTCTGTCGGTTCTGTGTGTGAGGCATGGCCGGCACAGCTCAACCATTTGCTGTAGGCGGTCCCTAACCAACCTATAGCGCTCTACTCTCTCCAGCTCATGTAGCCCCTGGTAGGGTACCCTGGATCTGTACACTCTTCTTCTCATTGTGGATTGGTCATCAGCATTCTCATCCTCATCACCCTCAGCCTTTTCCACATATTGATTTAGGAGAGCAAAAGCAGCCCCTATCATTATGTTGCTTTTGTTAGGTACAATTTCCCCATTTGTGTACATCGGTGGTGTAGAGTTATGGGAAAAACCAGAGGGAAAGGTGTTTGCATAGTTTATAGTAGCGTGCTATGCTGGGCTGGACTCCTGCCTGTGTAATTGGGTGGTTTCGATACATTTCACCCGACAGCTATGCTAGCTCTTCTTGATTACCTTCCCACTGCTGTTTTCCCTTCCCATTGCCTTCCTGTTTAAGCCCCAAGGTACGCCGCAAAAACCCAGTGCTCAGATGTGAACAGAGCTGCTATTTCCTGTTTTTTTGGGGGGGTTTTTGTTTAAAACCCGGTGTCTGGTGTGCACGCCCATTTAGGCAATGTAAATACTGCTAGGCACCCTCAGACACACCCCTTTCCTTAGCTGTGCTTAGCTAAAGGCAAACACGGGCCACAGAGCTCCAATAAGCTTATAGCATGCAAGACACACCCCCTTATGAAGTCATCTAATTCTTAGGCTTACACCATGGTCTTACTGCACCTAGACGGTTGGGTGCAAGCTAGCACGGAGAGAAAATCTGTGATTCAGTATCATTGCCTTCATTTGCATAGGATTGACTGCTAATGCATGGTTACAAAACCAATACTCAGCCTTCCCCCCTTAGCAACCACAATTACATGGTCTTGTTGTGTTATGCATGCCAATGACTATTATGGTAAAATTATGATTTTGGTTTAAAAGCTTATTTCCAGCATTTTTTTATTATTATTTTTGGGCTGATCCCATTTGCACACCGCTGTCCTGCACTCAAATGGCCAAAATTGACCAAAAAAAAAGAGTTAATTTTTATAATTTTAAAATTAATTTTCATGCCTATGGCCATATATTTGGCCTTTGGCATGCCTAACCCTTCTAATACATGCATTTGTATGAGCTAACATACCTCCATTTTGTAGTTTCCAGAAATGTATTCAGCTACTGGCTGAATACATTTCTGCAGTCTACACTATTTCTGCATGGATGCCTACCCGCTTCCTGACTCACTAATTCACTTCATTTGCATGTTTATTTACCAACAAATGAGGTAATTGGCATACAGGGGCTGTGTCCATGCAAGAGTGCTTGTGCACATCCCGGGAGCTTATTCCTGGATCGCACGGCAGTCATATTGCCTGCAGCAGCTCTTGCACTATTCCTGCACACCGTGCAGAGCTTGCTGAATCCTGGGGATTGTGAGAAGAATAGAACTGAATAAGTTAAAGAATGTATTACAATTAAGAAAATAAGTATGCCAAGCCCAGATGGAATAACATATGAATATTAAAATAAAATGAATGAGGAAAAAAAGGATTTTTAGAACTGCTGAATATGGTGTTCATAGGTTCATACTAGGCTATCTGCCCTAGGGCATTTATAAGCCTAGCCAGAGTGTGTGTGGCTTTCACCACCCCTTAAGATGAGAATACTATACCCATTAGTTTGCTGTGCCTCTGTCCAGCAGTGATACAGAGATGATTCCCAGGGTAAACCTATGATCTCCCATCCACTCGTCAAGATTTCTCTTGAACAGAGTCAGTGAGGGGCTCTGCCTCACATGGACTGGGATTCTGTTCCATAGTGTAGGGAGTCTCTGGGTGATGAATCTGTCCCTCCAGCACGTCCTATTTATACCCGTGTTGAGGTTTAAGTCTCTTGCTCTCGTGGCTCTGGTGGATTTGGATTTTTTGAGGTGGAGCATGTCCATTAATTCGGGTTGGACATGGCCTTGTATGTCAGGCACAGATCACCTCTGAGCAGACGGTATGCGACTGAATAGAGCTGGAGTTTCTTCAGTCGGGCATCATATGACATATGTTTGAGCCCTTTATCCTTTTGATGAGGAACTTTTGGAGTCTTTCCAACTGCTGCAGGTGTCGGGTAAGGTACATTCTAATGGGGCGTTGTACTCAATCATTGGTCTGATAAGTGAAGAGTACAGGGGTACAATGACCTCTCCTGATCTGGATGTGAATCCCTTCATGATCAGGTGGGCAATGTAGAAGGTCTTTCTAACCACTTTGGCAATGTGAGTGTCAAAAGAGAGGTTACTGTCAACTTGGGTCCCCAGGTCCCTGATAACTTCTTCCGTGTTTAATGGATTACCACCTATGTGGTAATTAGGGGTTACCTTGTTTTTCCCAAAGGGTATGACTATACATTTTTTGGCATTTAGCTTAAGGCCATGGCACTGGCACCAGTTATCTATTTCTATTCTGGAGGATGTCTGTGTCTGATGGAGTGTCAATTATGGTGCCCAGTTTGCAGTTATCTGCAAATTTTGTCAGCCACAATCCCCCTATGTTTGCCTGCACTTCAGAAAAATAAATGCCGAACAAGAGGGGGCCCAGGACTGAGCCCTGTGGGACACCGCTCATGACCGGCTTAGAGTCTGACATGGCACCAGCAACTCTAACCCTGTGTGTTCTGTCCTTGAGCCAGTTTGCAACCCATCTTGTGACATATGGGTTTACATCTAAGCTGGTGAGCTTTTCTATGATGCCCGAGTGGGGTATTGTGTCGAATGCTTTTGCTAGGTCAAGGTAGGCTGTGTGAACTGCCTTACCCTCATCAATGGCCTTAGTGACTGTTTCGAAAAAGTCGACCAAGTTCAAGAGGCAGGATCTGCCCTTGACA
Organism: Protopterus annectens; assembly: GCF_019279795.1. Lineage (NCBI taxonomy): Eukaryota > Metazoa > Chordata > Ceratodontiformes > Protopteridae > Protopterus > Protopterus annectens. The sequence goes on along the minus strand of NC_056728.1, from coordinate 1,791,393,043 downwards.
AAGCCAAATTGGGTAGGATCCAGTGTCTGTAGGTCCCCAATGTCTTTATTTATGAGTTCCATTATGATCCTCTCCATAGCTTTGCAGACAAGGCTCGTCAAGCTTATGGGCGGTAATTTCAGGGTCCGTAGAAGCACCGCCTTTGTGGAGTGGGACCACAGTTGCCGTACGCCATTCTTTGGGTACATATCCTGTAGTAAGGCTAAGATTAAACAGCAGCCTTATGTGTGGGTTTAGTTCCTCATTGAGTTCATGTAGCACACAGCCGGGGACACCGTCAGGTCCCATTGATGCTGTGTTTTTTGTTTTAGAGAGAGCAGCTCTCACCCGGGCATCTGAGATGTTTGGGAGGCTAGACTCTGGTGGGATAAATATTTCTTTCTCCTTTTGGGGGGGAGGGAGGGGAGAAATTTGCACTGAACCTGTCTGCCAGTATGTTGGCAATGTCTGTGGGTTCAGTGATTTTTTTATCATTTTGGACTAATTCTGAGCATATCTGGGAGTTTCCACCCAGGTTTCTAACATAGCTAAAGAAGGCTTTATGATTGTCTTTTGTGTCATTAGCGATTTTTCTCTCAAAGTTGGCCTTGGATGATTTTATGAGTGATCGTAGTTTTTTGCTAGTATTGATCAGAGATGCCTTCCCATTTAGGGATTTTGCTCTGTCATGTAGTTGCTTTCTCCTCTTGTTGTAGAGTTTGTTTATGGCTGGAGTCCACCAGACCGGGCGCCTGCCTTTGGTGGAAAGGGTCTTGATTTTATTAGGGATTGCTTGATCCATACATTCCTGGAGGTGCTCGTAGAAGGCATTTGTATGGGTTTCAGCAGCGTGGGTTGTGGTTTCACTGGCTCGGGGGCCTTGAAGGATACCACTCCAGTCTTAAGAAGTGTGAAGTTTGCTTTTGAGAAGTTCTTCACTGTGGTCTTTTGCTGGGGTGGGGCGGGATGTGGATCTCCAGTGAGATTAATTTATGGTCTGATCTCACCAATGAGGGATATACTTCCGGTGTGGAGCATTTTGTCCCCATGTTTGTGATGATCAGGTCTAGTATATTTTCTCCTCTTGTGGGAATGGTGACTAGTTGTTCCATAGCATTAGAGTTTATGAACTCAAGGAACCTTTGGGCTAGGGTGTTGGGGCTTGAGTAATGTTCCCAGTCTATGTTTGGGTAGTTGAAGTCACCCAATATGATGGTGTTTGGAGAGACATTTATACTCTCCAGTGTCTTCAGGAAGGCTGTGTGGGTTTCCTGAGTTTGAGAAGGTGGTCTGTAGCATGTTACAAACTGTAGGGCAGTTTTACCTATGGTTAATTGCACCTGGATGGTCTCCGATGCTCGATGCGTTGCCACTAACCTGGAGGTGTGGGTATCCTTTATGAATATGGATACTCCCCTCCTTTTGTAGTTCGGTCCGGATTTTGGGGCGGAACGCATGATATGAGGTATAACCTGATAGTGCTGGGGTGCTCTCAGGAGCCTTGAACCAGGTTTCAGTCACAGCACAAACATCGATGTTCTCCATACTGAGGAGGGCTTGAGGCGTGCATCTTGAGGTTTAGACTTCTGGCATTGAGCAGTATTACCCTTAGTTTTTCTCCATTTTTGTTTTCTAGGGCGGTAGGTTTATCATTTGAGCCTTGCCTAAAAAGGCACTATGGGGTGGCAAGAGCCTTTGCCAATATCCGGAAGCCCAGGGTGACAGGTGCAAGCCATCCCTTGAGCAGCGTGGCTTGTCAAGCATGTCATCCCAGGCAGACAGACATTGGATCCCCTTAGAATGACACCAGTAATTAAGCCAATTATTAAAGCTGATCATTTTGTCTCTGTATTGTGGCATCATTCTTGGTGAGGGTAGGATACTGGTCAGGGTCATACCGGCCTGGGCTACATAATCTGAAAGCTCCTCTATGTCTCTTTTCATGTAGTCCAGGGAGGTACGTCTCAGGTCGTTCACACCGGCATGGACAATGACTGAGTCATACTTGTACTTGCTGTGGAGTGACCTGAGTGCTTGTGTTATGTGGTGGATTCTAGCGCCTGACAGGCAGCTAACTGTGATCTTTTCCTTGTTCAGTCTGGTGAGTGGGACGTCAGTGTGTCTGACTATGGAGTCACCTATAACAAGTGTGTCTGGCATTGTGTTTGGCCTTAAGGGCTGTGACTGTTTAGCACACTGACTTGAGAACTATGTGTTGCATGTCTTATGTCTTGAGATGGCAGTTGCTTGGGTGTCTGCTTTGGAGGCCTCTGTAGTTTTGGTAGATTTTTTATCAGTGCCTCCGAGTATGTCTTTGTGTGTTTATGTGTTTGTTTTGCAGTTATGATAGTTCTATGTGAAACTGGGTTTGTGGTGTGCGTGGTTTCCTTCTCCTCCTGTCTGGTCTTGCCAGTCCTGAGTTGAGAGAGCTCAGCCTCCAGTTTGGCTATATAGTTGCATCTCTCACATGTATTTGTGTTTTGTGGGAGAAGGAGTGGGTTGTCTGTGTACATGAGGCAATTGTAACATTGCCTCAAGATGCCCAGATTCACCAGCTGAACAGGAGAGGACGCTAGCAACTGACCCTTCGACATGCTAGAAAAAGTGAAAAAGTTTGCTGTGTAACTGAGTCAGAAGGGACCTATAGGGAAATGGGTACTCAAGGGGATTGTAGGCTAATGTAGTACTTTTAGTATACAAGTACTTTACCTATATAAAAATGCTTTAGGAGCAAGTGCTGAGCTATTGAGATAGAGAATAGACTGTTTAGATTGCAAGTAGAAAAGTTCTAAGGGAAAAAATGAAGAGCAGACTTTACAGAGCCAGAAATAGTTTAACCTTGTTTAACCGGAGCTGCCCAATGGTGCTCTATGGGCAACTCCGCGCTAAATCACGCTAAAGCGGGCTTTATAGCAGGGGGTTGAAAAGACCTAGGAATTGACCCAAAATGGCCAATAGACTACAAGTTTCTGGCTGGAACCACTGCTCTAGGGACAAAAAGGCTGCTCAGTGCTCCCCACTCCCACTGGTGAACAAAGAAGCTTCCCTTTATCCAAATAAGGATATGGAATAGCACAGGAACCAAGCCAAAGCCCAGAGATCAGCAAACTCTGAAGACTGGACTATTCTAGTTCAGTAAGATGGGAAAACAAGATTTTTTTTTTTTTTTTTTTTGCAGAAAACAGAGGAAAAACAGACAGTAAATGCTATAAATGCTTTTAAACGGCTAGCGCACTTGAGTGTGTTAGCCTACAGGTAAAATTAAGCAACAAATAACATTTTTAAAAGTGCAAAACAGTTAATCAACACAAAAACAGTTTAAATAGAATGCAGAGCTGTATAAACAGGCGAAAATGCAGTCGCTAAGCAGTAAATAATCAAAAAGCCAGAAAAAAATACTTAAATCAGGAAAAAGTCACTCTTTTGCTCTCTGCTGCTTGTAGAACTCTGCAGGACACCACGAGGAGCTGTGCTGAGTTGAATACAAGCGAAAAAGCGTGCTAAAGTGGGCTTTATTACAAGGGGCTGAAAAGAGCTAGGAATTGACCCAAAATGGCCAATAAACAAAAAAGAATGTGCAATGGAAAAGTCAATCTTATGTTAAGAAAGAGAAAATAAATTTATTATAGAACTGGTGACCTCTTACTTTAAATAATGTAGATGACAAAATTTTGATGAACATTTTACAAAAGAGATTGGGTAAGATTATGGAAAGACTGCTGGAAGATGATATATAGGATAGTGAAGGATAAAGAAGTTGTGAAAAGTATCCTGAAATTAAGCAAAACTATTGTTTGTGGTACAGAGATAATATGAAGGGTGGTTTAGTCAAGGAAAAAAACTATTTAAAAAAGATTTAAACAGTACTGTTTCCCAAGTAGTTTGTTGTTTGCTTTAGTAATAAATGTTGTGGCGAATAAAGCAGTTACTTCAATTAGTGAAGGAAATCTTAGAATATGTCAGAATATTAAAATTCCTATTTCATGTATGCATATGATTTAGTTTGTTACTGCATATGAAAAGTGTTAGATAAGAGAAGCTATGTGGAATATAAAATGTGTATTACAATAGTGGGCTTAAGTATTAATAAAGAAAAATATAAAGGATTCGTATACACAGCTAAAAATGCAGGACTTTTTCTCAAATGTGGAGATAAACATATTAGGAGTGAAATTTGCTAAGAAAGAAAATTGTTAAGGTTATGTGATACATTATTTTGAATGAAATAAAAATATATAAACATGTGGAAAACATTTCATGCATCTTATAGAAAGAAGGATTATTTATTATATTCTTACAATTGGGTTATGTAGGAAGAATATGTTTTCTTCTAAGTTTAGAGAAAAAGTTATTACAGATATTTTTCATTTGAGGATTTCTGTTAAATCCCTTTCGAAGAGGTGCATTATACTGTATAGCAGAAGGACAACTTGGGTTAAAAAATCCTATTGTTTATTTAGTTTCATTCCATTTGTTTGGACTATGAAAAAGCTTAAAGAAAAATAATACTGCGCTGGGGACATAATGTGAGAAAATATAAAGCTATATGGCTGAAAAAAGGTAAAAAATAAATATTTAGATAAATATGGAAATGGATGTCATGAATTACTTAAAAATGAGATACAAGATAGACAACAATGGCATGAAGATATAATGGAAAAATATGTTAATGGGAAAAGATTAGAAAAAGCTATTCCTGAATGAAGAGGCAGATTTAAAGCAATTTTGGTGATGCAAGATTTTATGTGTCTAATGATATATAAATTACCTGTTAAAGCAGATACAAAATATAAAGCATAAACAGAAATATGAAGTTTGAATTTTATGTTATAAAGAATTTAAATATGACATTTGCAAGAAAATTTATATGAATATTGATGTTTATGGTTTATATAAAATATCAACAAGGAAGAAACAGATAAAATATACAATTAACAGTTATTTATGGACATTGAATTTTATGTTATAAAGAATTTAAATATGACATTTGCAAGAAAATTTATATGAATATTGATGTTTATGGTTTATATAAAATATCAACAAGGAAGAAACAGAGAAAATATACAATTAACAGTTATTTATGGACATTGTGGAAAATGAGACGTCAGGAATTATTGTGTAATGAAATTTGGTGTAATGTAAGGACATGGTTATTAGCAGGATTACAAATGGTTGTGGATGAAAAGATGGAAAATGACATTATAATATGAAATATTAATTTATGAATTTTGAAATGGTAAAGTGTAGAAACATTGCACATTGTATAATTAACTGAATAGGTAAAACAGTTCAAAGAAATCCTTTCAGTTATGATCCAAGCCAGAAAGTACCACAGAAGAGAGAGGCAAGTAACAACAAAGGAACAAAGATACAGCAAATATTACAGGATATATTGCAACATTCTAAAAAACACAACAAAGGTTCATTACATGAATATGTTACATTTCACAATACTTAGAAAAACATAAGGTTGCAATGCAATGAAATGTTTGAGATTTGAAAGGATCAAAAGGAAGCAGTGTCAAACCATCTTAAGAGCAAAAAGAGAAGTACAACAGCTTTGACAAAATATGCAAAATGATAAGTACTACAAGGATCTTGCAGGAGTGATTCTGGTTGGTGGTTGAATGAGTGGAAGTGTTTTCTTTGCAAATATACTTGCAATGGACAGAATTATTACAACTAAAGTGCCAGCTCATTGGATTGATGATCTATTATTAAAATAATTATTTTCTTTTTAGAATAATTGTTTAAGATAGCAACTTTTTTATATCTGAAACAAATAGCATCAGATATGATGTCCTTATCTAAGTGGATTGAGTAGTCCAAAGATATTACAGTGCTGTCATATTTTTTTATATATGACAAGTATATCTATTATGAGTAAAAATAATTCTGGCAAGATGAGTCTGAGATCATCAGTTTTTCTATCATCTCACACAGTGAAATTGTAAAATATTTTTCATTCTGAAGAAATAATTTTCATAGCCTGTGGCAACTCCTAACTCCTGCATTAATGAATCCAGATGATTTCCTAATTGAATTTCATCTGTGGTTAATCTGGATATTCATTGCATTCAGCCTCTAACTATATTCTTAAAAATGTGTGGTGGGTGCATATTAGCTCTATGTAGATAAGTATTTTTACAGACTTCTTTCTTAAGTATACTTGGCCTAATAAGTGTCTCAGCTGATTTTTCTAATTTAATTAAAAAATAATAATAATAATATTAGTCAAATATATTTGAACTTTCAAAATGTAGTGGTGCTTGTCAAATAATGTAAAAGGTCATCTATATAATCAATCTCCCTGCTCCAAAGAATAAAATGTCATCAACAAACCTTCAATAAAAAAGTAAGCTATTTAAAAATGGGTTATGTAGATTAAATACAAATCTATATTTCCCAATGTGGCCAAGATTAGATTGGCATAAGTATTAACTATAGGCATACTCACAGCTATTCGGCAGTCAAACAGGTGTTTCATAAAGTCCTAACTGTCTTTAACAAAAATTTTAGAGTCATTTAAGAATGGCTTCAATATGTTTTCATAGGTTGTGTAATCCACCCCCTAAAAGATACAACTGGTCTAAACAGGGGATTGAATTCATCCTTCTGTATCTTCAGTAAACCATAATAAATAGGTGTAAGAGTATGAGAAACAATAACTCAATATTTCCAAAGATAGATTACCACTAAGATGCAATGAGTAAACAACATTATTAACTTACATAGTGATGTGCACATAGCTGGCTTTTGTCACGAGTGAACCCTGCAGTCCCTGGGAGCCACCTGTTTCTCGGGGGCTTCCAACCACAAGTTATCTTATCTTGATATTTTGTACCATGTCTGTCAAACTAACAAAAGCTAGTACAACAATCTTACTTAATAAACCAGTTGGGTAATAACTCCTATTTATATCTCCTTTAAATTTCAAAGATATTGTTGGTTACAGTAACAGTGTTTTATCAAGTAACATATTTCACAATTCCATTAAATATTTATTATTTTTGTTTTACATTTGTTGACTGGGCTAGTCTAGCTGGACATGTATCCGTTTTCAGTAGAGGCCCGGGGAGAAAAGCTCCAAACAAAAACATCAACCACAAAAAAACAAAGATATGCATTAAAAAAGTACAAGGGTAGAGTCATGTAAGACTTTAAAAAAAATAAAATAGCAAAAACTAATTTAGAAATAATAAACAGATTCAAGAAACAGATTCATTTATTTTACCATAAGATGTTGCAGGTGAGTAAACTGTTCATTGATCTCCAATTCACCCTCCATTTTCCATAAATCCTGCTGCATAAGTCTAGCTTCAAGTTCACCTAAATATTTTACCAAAACCCTGCTGGTGGACATTATCTCCGGTAAAACTAAACATAGCCAGCTTTATGAATCTGTAATACCTGTAGCTGCAGGTCAACCCTTAATCATCCTTGACTGTGGGGAGGGGGGCACAAAAGCTGCTGCTGGTTGGGGAAAATGAGAAGACAAAGTATATGAATTTTCTGATTATGTTGTTTAACCTGAACAGGGATGTTATATGATCTTGTTAAGATAAAGCTGATAATGAACATGAGCAAGGAAGGCATTAGAGAGATCAGCAGCCCAGAGTGACTGATCTCAGTGCAAACCTTGGCTTTTAAAAACAGCTGATGATTCTGATTTTCAGGGATTGTTTTCTCTTTCATGGAGTTTTATAAAATCTGGCAGAACACCCGATACTGCAACTCACATCTTCTTTGCTAAAGAATTCTGCAAAATATCAAAATTAACAGCAAAATAAAGGCTGAAAATCATGAACACATTTTAAATATTATTCTAATTTAAAAATTTAATGGAACAACAATTTTTGCATCAACATGCATTTTCTGGACAATAAAACTCTGACTGGATTTATTGACTTAATAGATACAAAAGAAAAATCCACTCATGCAAAATAAAAACGCAATAACAAACAGAAGTGGAGCTACTAAATTCTTTTACTTCACAATCAATCTGGTAGCTCAGCAGTTTTGCCTTCACCAGACATTTTAGTGCAAAGTGCAATTCACTTAAATACATGTCAAGTTCATAAAACAGAATTTAATACAAACAATAATCACAAATGGGCACTCAGATCATGGCTGAACAATCTTAATAAATTTATACAAGATGCCTAATCAGTCACCTAAATACAAGATGCTTGACCTATTTATTGTTTGTATTAAATTCTGTTTTATGAACTTGATGAAATATTAATGAATTTTCCATTGAATATTTTCAATATGAATTGATTTTTATTGAATATTCTATTTTTATTTGATTAAATAATATTATTGGTAAAGTTATTAAATGCTTAAAACATTTTGATAATTCTTATTTAAAGTTTTGAAAATGTTGATATTTTTACTCAATTATGTACTTTCTGAATAGTCAAAGGGTTAACAATGGCTGAATATATGTAAATACATTTCATTGGATGTGGGTTTTTTTTTTAAATGTATTTAAGTGAATTGCACTTTGCACTAAAATGTCCATTGAAGGCAAAACTGCTGAGATACCAGATTGATTGTGCAGTAAAAGAATTTAGTAGCTCCACTTCTGTTTGTTATTGCGTTTTTATTTTGTACGAGTGGATTTTTCTTTTGTATCTATTATGTCGAATCTGGAGGGAGGAGCTGTTCCAGGCACTTCAGAAAACCCAACAGATGTGGGCAAGATGCCTTTTATTGAATTTATGAAGGAACTTGAAGCTAGACTTATGCAGCAGGATTTATGGAAAATGGAGGGTGAATTGGAGATCAATGAACAGTTTACTCACCTGCAATGTCTTATGGTAAAATAAATGAATCTGTTTCTTGATACAAAACTATTAGAGAAGTATCTTAGCCTTAACATCATTCCAAGGGGGCTCAGAGTTGACAAACTTCCTGCTTTTGATTTCACCAATGATGAGCAGGATTTTTTATTGTAGTGGAGGCAGGTCTCGCTGGAGTGTACATTAGGTTGGCTATGTATACTTGTAAAAAGAAATCAATGGCAGGCTAAGAAACTGCAGCAGCAAATTATTGACTTGCAAAGTAAACTGAAGGATTCTGTATTGGCAGAGTCGTTCTCTTAAGAAAATGTGTGAACTGGGCAGTAAACTTGATGAGAATGAAAAAACTGTGTTGGAACATAAAAAAAAGTAAGTTGTTCTGGGACATAAATAATTTTAAAAGTGGCTTGGTCTACAGATTAAATAATTCCAAATGTTTTGGAAGGAGCCATGTTAAAGTTAAACCTGATTGGGCCCAGAGAAGTACTCGTGAATCTTCAGTGTCTTCGGTAGACACGATGGCATCAAGAAAGAGTGTATCTTTTGAAAATATAGAAGTGGATTTAACAAAGGAGTTTTCTCAGAACTCTAATATGGTTGAGGGGTCTTCTTCAGGCGTCTCACAGCAGGGAAAGGCCATGCGAAATCAGCAGAAAGGTTCGTTAAAGTTTAGTAATATTCAGATATCGGATGAGGTGAAGGACAAATGGACTGTGAATAGGGACTTTCTTTCCAATGCCCTTTTTGTAAAAAGTAATGTTGCACCTTGTAATTTGAATGTTAATAATTCTTTGAAAATTGTGAATTTGTGTGACTTTGAATTGAATGAAACGCTGTCAGGCCTATTGTCAAAAGGCACGAAGTTTATGCCAGTTAAGACTCCAACGCTTGCAGATTTATTATTGGATGTTAAAAAATTCTGTAGGAAATTACACTTGTTAGTGTATTTTGACAAACAAAAGCTAAATACAAAAGTTGAAAATATAAATGTTGTAGAAATATTTGATGAAGATGACAGTTTGTTGAATCTTTCTATTTTTGAACAAGATGCAGAAGTGGAAAATGTGCAAGAAATGGATAATAATATTGAGGAGTCATGTGATGTCTTTGATAATGGTTATGGTAAACTGTTCATGCAGACTTTACCCACACCCAGTAGTTTTATGCCGCCTAAATTGTCATCAGCTGTCTCATTGTTTGAGCAAGTAGTTTGTAGAAAAGTGGAATGTGAATTTTTTAAATTTGTAACGAAAGAAAACAAGTTTAATATTTCAAAAGAAGAATGGTTTGAATTAAATTCTTTAAGGGCTCAACTTTTGAATGTTGTGTTTAAACAAGCAGACAAAGGGGAAAATTAGATGATTATGTCAAAAATTCAATACCACAAAATGGTGTTTGATTTGTTATTGCAGCAGGAAGATTATGAGAAGTTAAGGGTGAATCCAGTGCAAGAATATAATGAATCACTGCTGGAACTGTTAGAGTGTGGAGAAAGATTGGGCTTCTTTAGTAAGGATAATGTGAAAAAATTATTTAATGAGAGGCCTGTAAATCCTTTCTTTTACGCCCTGCCTAAATTGCATAAAAGTCTTTTGGACCCCCTGGGGAGACAGATAGTGTCGAAGATAGGGTCATATTTAGAGAATGTAGGGATTTTTCTTGAATCTTTTTTTAAGAAATTCCTAAATAGGGTCCCGGCGCATGTTAAAAATACAATGAAGGTCTGTGATGAGGTGAAAAACATAACATGGCAGGAGGATTACTACTGGGTGGTAGTAGATGTAAATTCACTGTATACCAACATTCAGTTGAAGTGGGGTATTGAGGCAATTTGGGACATCATGGGAGAAGGGCCTAAGATAGCGTACATGACCAGGTTGCTGGAATTTTGTTTTGAGTCATAGTTATTTTGAATTTGAAGGTAATTTCTTTTTGCAGCACAGAGGGACAGCGATGGGTGCTCCTTATGCTCCCACCTATGCCATATTATATATGGGTTATTTTGAGAAAAAGTTCATTTATATGGACAACTTTTTTTAAGCAAAATGTTGTTTATTTCAAAAGGTACATAGATGATTTGATTATTTTGTGTGAGGGAGAACAGGCAAAATTTATTTTTTTCTCATTTAAATGCAATGAAGCATGGTTTGATGTTTTTCATGGTAAAAGCTGACGCTAAAGTGGTATTTTTGGATGCAGAGTTTTATGTTGATGTCAGGAATAGTAACAGAATTCAGTATAGACCATACAGAAAGTCCACTGCAGTTAATAATTTCTTACATGCATCTAGTATGCATTCCTCCACCTGTTGGATTCTTTACCCCTGGGGGAATTCAAATGAATTTCCAGGAACACCTCTGATGATTCATGCAAGATGGAATTTTTATTAAATGTGAAAAAGAGATTAAGAATAAGAGGCTATAAAGAAGAATTATTGGATAAAGCATTGATTCAGGTGGTTAATAAGAAGGTGGACAGGGGTAGAAGATGTCAGCAGGATAGTAGTAGATCCGTGAATGTGAACAATAGGAAAATCTTTTTTTGTCTCCAAGTATTCTGGCTTTTCAGATAGGATGAAAAGAATAATTTTCGATTTTCGGCATTTGGTAAGTGGTGATGAACAGTTTGGACAATTATTTCCCAGATATGTGAATTTCTCTTATGGACGTTATGCCACCCTTAAAGAGCTTCTGAACATAGTTCAGTGTGGGGCTGGTTCCAGCTAGCTAGGCATGTTCAGATGCGGCCTATGCAAAGTTTGTAATCATGTCAAAAGTTTGGGGGGAGAACGCATTAATGGCAGGAGATTTATGTATAGGGGCAGGTTTAGCTGCCTCTCATGCGCTGTAGTGTATATTACTGGGTGCAACGGTGTTAAAACTAAATGGTATATAGGTCAGACCAAAAGGGCTGTAAAGACTAGGATTTTGGAGCACCTTGGAGATGTTTGTAATGGCAATCTAAAGAGTCCTGTGGCTGAGAATTTTCTTAAGGTCCATCAGGGTAATACTTCAGGTTTATTTTATTCAGTTCTGGCCCAGCAATTATTATCCCAGGGCGGAGATGTGGTTAGAAAATTATTACATTTGGAAAGTAAGTTCATTTTGAACTACAGGACTCTTTCACCCAGGGGACTTAATTTGGAAGTCAATTTTGTGTTTTAAGGTGATGGATTTCATTGGGGGATTCACTGCATTAGTTGGGTTCTTGAATATATTTATTAAGGTTTTTAGAATGCATCAACTTTAATAAGGTCAAGCATCTTGTATTTAGGTAAGACCGATTAGGCATCTTGTATAAATTTATTAAGATTGTTCAGCTATGATCGGAGTGCCCATTTGTGATTATTGTTTGTATTAAATTTTGTTTTATGAAATTGATGCAGTATTAATGAATTTTCCATTGAATATTCTCAATATGAATTTATTTTTTATTGAATATTCTATTTTTGTTTGATTAAATAATATTATTGGTAAAGTTATTAAATGTTAAAAAAAATTCATAATTCTTATTTAATTAAACTTTTGAAAATTTTGATATTTTTACTCAATTATGTACTTTCTGAATAGTCAAAAGTGTTAACCATGGCTGAATATACGTGAATACATTTGATTGGATGTGTTTTTTTTTTTTTTAAATGTATTTATTTCCATGCCCTTTGCACTAAAATGTCCGTTGAATGCAAAACTGCAGAGGTATCAGACTGATTGTGCAGTAAAAGAATTTAGTAGCTCCACTTCTGTTTGTTATTGTGTTTTTATTCTGTTTGTTGTTGCATTTTATTTTGGATTTATTGTCTGTCTGTAATCCTGAATGATTTACCAGCATATCAAACTTTTTACAAAGAACAGAGCAAAATTATGAGAAAATCAGAGAAGGTATGTGAAATCGGGGGCATCGACAGGTATGCATTACTCCTCAATGAGGTAAGTAAAAGTGACTTACCCCTGCTGTTGTTTGACGACTGTTAAAAAACAGTGACTGATCTGATATGGCAGTACCAGTGTTGCACAATGCATTGCTATTTGCTGTGTGGTTATTACTTCCTTAAATTTCTGAAACTGGCCTCTGAGACTGAAGACAAACCTTAGAGGTGGGCACAGGAGATCACTATAGTTTGTGCTTGGGCTGGCGACAGTGTAATCATTGTTTCTCTTACTTCTCTCACAGACCCCAAAGATGTACAAAGAAAGTTACTATAGCTTGCATAGGGGCAGTACAGGTTCTAGGAGCAACTAAGTAGAACACATTCCTGTAATCACAATTTTTTTCAGTTTCCTCACAATCACACATCAGGCATGCATACAGTTGGATGACTTTGGGGGTTAGGAGTGAATTGTGAGGAGGCATGCTATGTACATGTATGTCAGCAGTCACATGAAATACAAGACTGTGGCGATTTAAACCTCTGCTTTCATCCCAATCCAATACCAGAGGGCTGCATAGGCAGTGACTGACTTTTTGGGGGAAATTATGGAGACCGGCGGTATTCCCAGACAGGACCTGCGTATCCTCACAATTGGCTTGCTAGTTTATTGTGAGCTACTGTTTTGTCAGCTTTGAACATTAAGCCTTGGGCATAACTTATGTCTTCCCTGAAAAAAATAAATAAGACTGAAATTATTTTCTTACTCACTACTATCGTTTCATCCACCATTGGATCAAAAGGTTGGGAAATGCTCTAAAATGCATCCTAGGACATCTATAACCCCTATGTCTTCTGGGGCACTGGCGTAATTTAATTAATTCTTAAATGGCTACTAATGTGCTGTTTTGGTTATGAAAGGTGTGTTGAAAGAATGCAAGGAAAAATAAACCTGAAAAGAAACACTGAATTTCTTTCCTTAATCATAATTTCTGCTCGAGCCATCATAAGATGAAGAGGTTATGTAAAAATTTAAAAAACACTCCGAAATGCCCTTCACAGCATATAGAAAGTTATGACTTCTTGAAAAAGCTGGAGAGTAAGGAAAATGTGAAAAAAGGAAGAAACAAGTAATTTGCATGGTATGGGAACCCAAGATGGGAGAAAACAAGGGGAAGACTGGAGGATGTGTGGGAGGTGGGATGAAACAGTAGGAAGCGCCTAGGACACCATATCACCCAAGTCCAGCTTGTATATAGAGTTGTTGTTATGTATCATTGTTGAACTGTCACAAAAGAAAATATTGCCAGCCCAGCTAGCTGGAATTTTGTAAATAATTATATGTCATTTGTGAATATTAATATGATTTATATAGAAATGTAACAAAAGGAGATACTGACAGCACAGCTGTCTTGAAAATGGTTATGTGTCATTTGTGAATGCCAACATGATTCATATACTTGTCTTACAAATGTATTGGAATTGTATGTTATGTATATATTAAACTGCTGGTGCAGAAGTGTGTATTGAACAGGGTTTGTACGGTACTGAGCTTAAAATATGTGTCCACAATGAATCCTTCTGGAGGAGAGAAGAGATGTATATACACTAATGTGGCTCCGTAAATGTATATATTTTTAACAGTGGAAACTGGAACATAGAAGGTTAACTTGCAAAACTTCAGGAAAATAGTTGAAATTAAATTGTTTTATAACCACATAATAAAAGATGGTTTCAATGCAGCAATGAGACAGGATGTCTAAAACTAGGGAGCCTTCTGCATTGTTTTACAAGTGTTTTATCGTTTTATGTCTCCCAGCAGCTACAGAGATCTGAGACATGTGCATTTTTCATGGGGAGATGCTAAATGCTGGCAGTTATAGCAATGGGGGTTTAGCCTGGGAACTGAAGTCAGGTGACAAAAAAGTAATGTCATGCTGCAAGTATCCCAGCAGCAACATTTGATATTAATTTAAGATGTCTCAGAGAGAGAGAGAGAGACTGGACATTTTGTATTTTGTCTTTGACCTGGAAACATCCAATCACCACTTCTGCCTACTTTTTGTTCTGTAAGTAAGTTTTAGGGCATAGTACCTCTTTTAAATTCAGATGAGAATATAGTAAAGTATAGCTTAGATGTTTTCTTTATTTATTTGAGACTGTCCTGCAATGTTGTTTTAAGTATTTCCTGTGATTTTGAAGTCTGATTTAACTGGTTTCTTACAGCGTATGGTCTTGTTCTTTTATCATTTATTATTAAATATATTTAAGCCAATCATTGTGGCTATCTGTGAGACATATTTAAGCTCTGAAAGTACTCACATATGTATTTGGTGACACTGTGGGCCACTCCTAATAGCCTTGCTCTTAGTCAAACTACCATTTGGATTAATGGTAGCATTACACAGTAGGCTTGGACACTCTTTGTTAAGGGCCTTAAAGTAGCTGATAAGGGGTTCCAGTGGCAGTGATAACTACGTTATAGTCTGGGCAGAGGGAGGCATAGCTAGTAAACCTGTGCCAGCCTTTCCCAGGTGTGTGTAAAACAAATCTCCAGGAGTGCATGTGTCAGCTAACTGGGCAGGGACACGAAGCAGTGGTTGGACAGAGAGAGTGTTGGAGGACTTGGCTTGAAACCCTGGCTAAGGACTCAACTCTATAGCTGTGCCAGTGGGGAGTTTAATTGGGGATGTGGAGAAAAAAGGAGAGCCAGACCCAGAATGACTGTGGTCTCTGTGTGAATTTAAGAGAAATTGCACTTTACTGTGTATGTACTGGTCATCCTCCCAGTGTGTATGTTCCCCAGTGTTGCCAGTGGTGAGGATTCAGGAACCTTGATTACTGGGCCAGTGCTAGGGGATCAAAGCAACTAAATGCCTGTAGCTGTAAAACCCTCTTTGTGCGATGGGCCAACATATTGTGGTGCACAGGCCTGTTGTAAAGTAAGAGTATTGTACCTACAGGTCAGTCTGTACATATTACTGCTTAAAGTTTGAAGTACGAACTAAAAGGTTGATTGGGAGGGGGGGTGGCAGTGAGAAAGTGATATTTAGAATGGAAGTGCCTAGTGGGCCCACAACTTTACATTTACTGCCCCCTAAATGCTAACACCGGTCCTGGTTGTGCAACTGGTTGCGAGTAATCTGAGTGCAAGTAACTTCATCATAAAGTAAATCAAATACTGCAGGGGTGGTTTTGGCATAATGGTTATGGTCTTCACCTTGTAGGCAAAAGGGGGTTCCTACTGGAACATCGAATTTCCAATTGTCCGAATTACTAAAGGTCGACCATTAATGATCGAACAATTGGAAATTCGAATTTGTCAAACTTAACATAAAAAAAAAGAAAGAAAAAATAAAGGTGGTAGGAAGGGGGGGCACCCCCACACCCCCCACTACTTAAATATACCAACTCTGAGATTGCACGACAGTGTAGGAAAGGGAAATCTTCCCTTTCCGCACCGTAGTTCATTAAACTGTAATCTCGGAGTTGGTATATTTAAGTAGCAGGGGTATGGGGGTGCATGGGGGCTTGCTCCCCCTGCTTTAACCCATCAGGGTACATTATCTTTGTTTTTTTTTTAATTTTGAAGTTACAGAACTTCGATCATATGGTGTCGACCATATGGTATTCGACGTTCCGTAACATCGATTTTCTAATAGGTAACTGACAAAAGGTACAAGCTTTGATTCCGACCTCAAAATATTGACTAGGCTTAAATAAGCCCTTCGGGGAAGCTGGCCTAGTATTCATCTACAAACTTACAAGAAGGTTACAGGCAAACAGAAAAAGTGGATAAAAGGGGATATATATGTGAGGAAAATAAAAGGTATGGGGGGAATTGAAAAGTGCTGGTGTAAAAAGAAAAGGTTGTAATGTTACTTCTTCCTGTTGATCTACAGTGTGTTGACAAGTCCTTGGGAAAACCCGATTATTCAGTTTCCAGAGATACAGCAAATCAGCAGCTGAATACTCAAGTTAAAGGATCACAGGGGGGCTCTGTAGAAAACTCTGTTATGTGTGAGTTTTTTTTCAGTCTATTGATTTAAGAAAAGTTAGACTCAGTGCATTTTACCCTCATGAACCATCCAACAAACCCTCAAATAACACACAATAACAGCATTCAAATGAACAAGGATAAACAAAAAACACCTTCTTTTTGTCAAAAATTCTACAATAAGGAGATATATGCAGACTACTACATTCAAGGGTTCGTCGAATAGTAAGAATACAATATAGAGAATTCTAGTTTAATTGCACAAGTACAGATACTGTAATGAGTTACTAATTGTTATGATTTTCCAGAGATGGTCTGCACCTATCACCCCTGGGATTCAGGTTACTGGCTAAAGCTCTTGAAACCCCTATAGTGCCTTTTTTAGGCAAGGTTCAAAAGACAAAACCACCACCGTAACAGATACAAGCATGCAAAATCTGAAGGTAATGCTAGAAGTCTAAACCTCAAAGTGCACTCTCTCGAGGCACTCCTAAAACTGGAGAACATCGATATCTGTGCAGTAACTGAGACCTGGTTCAAGACTCCAGAGAGCACCCCTGCAATACCAGGCTACAACTCTTATCACACTTTTTGGCCACCAAACCAAGACCAAAACACTAAAGGTGGAGGAGTGTCCATATTCACCAAGTGTACTCACACCTCCAGGCTAGTTGCCCAACACAATGCATCTGAAATTCTCTAGATGCAACTAACACTAGATAAGACTGCAATCCAAATTGTAGCTTGCTACAGATCCCCCACCATGCCCCACGATTCTCACTACACCTTTCTAAACATACTGGAAAATATTAAGATACAACCAAAAACCCTAATAGTGGGTGATTTCAACTACCCTGCCATTAACTGGGAAAACTGCTCGGGTACCAGCAACTTTTCCCAACGGTTCTTGGAATTCATAAATTCCAATGCCCTGGATCAACTAATCCATTGTCCCACCAGGGGCTCCAATATCCTAGACCTGGTCATTACCAACATGGAAGATAGATGCTCCACACCAGTGGTCACCCCCTCATTGGTCAGGTCTGACCATAAGCAAATCACCCTTTACATCCACATCCCATCCCCACCCCTAGTGGTCAGGTCTGACCATATGCAAATCACCCTTTACATCCACATCCCATCCCCCAGTAAGGAAACCTTCATAAAAAAACTTCTGAAAAGTGAACTGCATGCTACTTAAGTCAGAAGTGACAAACTTCATGGCACCCATGCAGACGGAAGCTGAAAGTTCGACTGCTGAATCCTACACTAAGGCACTGTGCAAGCACATCCACTCATGCATGAATCGTGCCATCCCAAATGGAGCCAAGATGCTCTCCTCCAAAGAAAGGAGGCCAATCTAGTGGTCCCCTGCCATAAACAAACTATACAACAGAAGGAAGAAACTGTTGCAGAAAAGAGAAAAATCTCAGGATGCAAAAAACTCCCCTACCAGCCTCAGTAAGAAGCTGAGATCCCTCAAAAAATCCTCCAAAGCTAGTTATGAAAATAAAATTGCCAAAGATTCCAGACAACCACAAGGCATTCTATAGTTATGTCAAGAATCTAAATGACAATGCTCAGAGCTGCTCTGAGCTACAATGGAATGGCATTAAATATACTGATCCCAAGGATATTGCCAATATCCTAGCAGATCGATTTAGTGCCAACTTCACCCACCTCTCACCCCCTAAAGGGCCCATCTCAATATCAAAAGATTGTCAAATTCCAGTAATCAGGGACACACAGGTAGAAACCACACTCTCCAAAGCTAAGAATACAGCATCCATGGGACTAGATGACATCCTGGGCTGTGTACTACATGAACTACAAAATGAATTGGCACCTCACCTAAGTGTCATGTTTAATCATAGCCTCACCTCAGGCTTTGTGCCCACTGAGTGGCCCACAGCTACAGTTATCCCACTCCACAAGGGGGGATCCACCTTGGATCCCAGGAACTACCGTCCCATCAGTCTGACGAGCCTGATCTGCAAGGGCATGGAACGCATTGTCATGGAACTTATAAACAAAGACATTGGCAACCTTCAAACACTGGACCCCACCCAGTTTGGGTTCATGAAGGGCCGATCTCGTCTCCTGAACCTGATTGACTTCTTCGAATCAGTCTCCAGAGTTGTGGGCAAGGGTAAGGCGGTCCACACAGCCTATCTGGACCTTCCCAAGGCCTTCGACACCATCCCCCACTCTGGAATCATAGATAAACTTACTAAGCTGGGCATAAATCCCTATGTCACTCGATGGGTTGCCAACTGGCTCACTGACAGAACCAGACTGTAAAAGTAGTCAACTCCAAATCCAGCTCCAGACAAGTGACAAGTGGACTACCTCAGGGTTCAGTCCTGGGACCACGCTTGTTTGGCATCTACTTTTCTGAAGTACAGGACAACACTAAGGGACTCTGGCTAACAAAGTTCGCAGATGACTGCAAACTGGGAGCCATTATTGAATACCCAAATGATGTGGGTATTCTACAAAAGGGCCTTACAGAAACAGATGCTTGGTGCCAAAGCCATGGGCTCAAGCTTAATGCCAAGAAATGTATAGTTATTCCCTTTGGTAAAAAGCATGTACCCATGAATTACCACATAGGTGGCAGTACACTAAACACTGAAAGTGTGATGAGAGACTTAGGGACACAGGTGGACAGTGGACAGTGGTCTCACCTTCGATAACCACATCGCCACAACAGTCTGGAAATCCTTCTATGTGGTACACCTCATCAATAAGGGCTTTTCATCCAGAAAAAAGGAGGTCATTGTCCCACTGTACTCATCCCTCATTAGACCCATTATAGAGTACAATGCCCCATTTGGTATGTACCTGAAAAGACATTTGCAACAGCTGGAAAGGCCGAAGAAATACCTCACTAAAAGAATCACATGCCTAAAGCAGATGCCCTATACTGACTGTCTAAAAACCTCCAACTCTGTGGCATATCGTCTACTCAGAGGCGATCTCTGCTTAACATACAAGGCCATGTCAAACACTGAGCTGTTGGACATGCTCCACTTAAAGAAATCCCAATCCCTCAGAGCCACACTCTCCAGGGATCTAAACCTTGTCTTCACAATGAACAAAACATGCTGGAGGGATAGGGTCCTGACACTCCCCATACATGTCAAACATAGTGCCTCCTTGGCCGTCTTCAAAAAGAACCTTGACGATTGGATGGGAGATAGGAGATTCACCCTGGGGATCATGTCAGTCGCCCTGTTAGACAGGGGTCCAGGGAAGTAAATATTGTGGGAAGAAATATCCGGGGAATTGTTTGGCTAGGCTTTTATAGGCCCTAGGGCCGATAGCTAAGTACCAACCTAGGAACCTATTAACCTATGCTAAAAAACCCTCTGCAACAGGTATAAGAAATCAGTCTTTTGCGTCTGTTAAAGTGAATGACAGCTAAAATAATCCAGCATGCCCTAACACCCATAATGTACTTCAGTCACAAGCAGTTGAGCTGCTGCCCACACCATACCAGGCAGTAGCTAAAAATGTCAGATTTGTGCAACAAACTCCTCTGTTGTCATCGCTCTCCAATGCAGCTGTTTTTTTCTGCACTACATGTCTCAAATATCAAACATCATGATAAAACTTGGTTTTTGTAACCACTTACCCCAAAAACTATACTCATCTTAATGACACATTTCTTTTTATACATCTTGAAATAGTTATGCTATACTCCTGATTACTGACACTGTATAACATTGTATTGCTACCTAATGCCTTGTAATAATCCTGTAACATTGCTGTTTAATGCTAATTTATAATGAAAATTATATAATATGTTGGGAGGTTTTCTCCCCGGGCCTTTGCTGAAAAAGGGGTCTTCAGCTCAACTGGACAATCCTGGTCAACAAACATAAAATAAATAAAATAAATTAAAATGCAACATGTGTTAAGATATTAACACTGAGTATTTATTTGGATAACTAGTAATAATCGCATATTATAGCTTAGGAGGTGTAAGACTTCAGTACTGGGAGTGCATAACCCCCACACACACACACACACACACACACACACACACACACACACACACACACACACACACACACACACACACCAACTTAGCTGCGTATTTTGTTAGTGCATTTTTTCTTGATGGAAGTTGTGAGGAGGGCAGCATCCCCAACAGTAATTAGAACAGCTTCCCTAATGTGGTCATGGTCAGCTACTTTATTTATTTTTTTATTTGCCAGTTATGAAAGAATAGGGTTCAGCTCCTCAGAATTATTGCGGTCTCCCTTTTATATATTTCCAAATACAGACACTGGCAAGGGGATTAAGGTGTTTGTGGAACCCCCCCATCCTCCCAACCAAAAAGTCTTTTTTCTCTGTAAAAGCTGCTGTTATGATTTCTGTAAAATGTCTAAGTGCACAGGGTCCCCATTTAGATTTAATATAATTATGACAATAATAGTAAGTAAACAGAAAACAAACATCAAAATCACTACTAGTCATTACGTAATTTTTTGTGTGCTGTGGGTGAGTTTCTGTAGTAAAAAATAAGCCTGTAAGTATCTGTGTCCAAACATGCAAGTCATTATTGCTTTTTGTATTTACGTCAGCAAGTAAGCAGAAAAACATACGCCTTATGCATCTGCTTATATGTGAATGCATTGCTTTCATTTCCATCATTTTTAACTGAGCCCATACCTCTCAAGCTGCTAATACAAGAAATGAGGAAAAAGCCTAAAATAATGGAGGGGGACATAGCTCTCAATCAGTCAGGGGCAAATCTGAACAAATCCAGAAATATTCAGGGACACTTTTAAAATATTAGTATTATTATCTTGCTTGATACATTAAGAAAATAAGAGAAAGTGTGAATCGATATACATTTTCTGAAGTAAAACAAGTATATAACTCTACTTGTTGTCATTACTTGGTAGTATATCTCACCACCTTTTCTTCAAAATTCTCCAGATTTAGTGGGGATTAAAAGTGACATTGCTAAAATTTATATCAAAATTCAGGGATGACCCTGAAAATCAGGGACAGTTGAGAAGTATGTCTATAACATAGCACTTGCTAAATGTCTTACTGGCTTTCAGAGTTGGTAAAACACTTAACTTTTTTTTTTGGATGGCCACGGTGGTGCAGTGGTTAGTGTTGTCACCTCACAGCAAGAGGTTCTCCAGTTCATTTCTCGGCTGGAGCTCCTTCTGTGTGGAGTCTACATCTCCTTCCTGCAGACGACTTGAGTTTTAATGACATGCAGGTAGAAGTGTGTGTGTCTTCTGTGAGGACTGAACGCCAGGCTGGCAACTTGGCACTGTAAAAACACCACTGCCAATCAATATGAGGACCATTGATCTGCTGTGGCAACCCCCTAACCAGGAAAAGCCAAAAGACATTGCTTTGTAACTGGTCATGATCAGGTCTCACCTATCATAACCGGACCATTATTATGTTTCACAAAATTCAAGATTCGAATAAACTTCATTGTCATTTAGGAAGCACAAGTGCTACTTAAACTAAATTTCAAGTGTCAGCTCTTTTACAGTCAAAAACATACAGAAAAAAGATGAGACAAAATAGATATTAAAGAAAAAGCAACAACTATAGTAAATAAGTAAATGACTGATAGCTGACTAATATGCTTGTACACTCTTTATATACAC
Organism: Protopterus annectens; assembly: GCF_019279795.1. Classification (NCBI taxonomy): domain Eukaryota; kingdom Metazoa; phylum Chordata; order Ceratodontiformes; family Protopteridae; genus Protopterus; species Protopterus annectens. Next base: position 1,791,370,750 of record NC_056728.1, on the reverse strand, counting down.
TGGACAACATTGACTACTAGATGACTAACACATGAAAAGAAAAAGAGCACTACACACATAGGTGAGATTGGGTTCTGGACATGCATGCTTTCCAGGTGAATCTCTCGTCATCCAGGTCTTGGAACACCTAATCATAATGAAACAAATACCCGCCCACCTTTTTCTTTTTTTTTCATCTAGGGTTGCCACCTTTTCAAATGGCCACAGTGGGACATTTTCGGTACAAACATCAGATTTTACAGGCTGACACATACCCACAGTCAGTACAAAGGATAGAACTTATCTTTTTTGCCTAAATAAAAGCTTATTCTTGTAGCATTTAGTTGCTTATTCTGTTTCTTATAACATTTAGGTATTTTAGATACAGAACAACTGTTTTATGCAACTATTACACAAAATATAGGAAATAATTTTGTCCTAAAATCTCAGGACATTTGCCATTTTTAGATTTTTTTAATCTCAGGACATTTGCCATTTTTTTTTTTTTAATTTTGTCAGGATTTTTGTCAGGGTTACCACCTGTCCCATTTTGCGAGGGACAGTCCCTCTTTGGGCAGTTGTGTCCTGCAAAAAAATAGCAAACGTCCTGAGATTTTAGGACAAAAATATTTCCTACGTTTTAACAGTTGCATAAAACAGTTATTTGTATGTGAAACACCTATATGTTATACAAAATAGCATAGGCAACTCAAATGCTATAATAATAAGCTTTTATTTGTGCAAAAAAGTAAAGTTCTGTACTTTGCACTGGCCGTGGGTATGTTTTGTCCTACAAAATCCGACATTTCTTCAGAAAATGTCCCACTTTAGGCATTTGAAAAGGTGGCAACCATAAAGTGGGACAGGTGGTAACCAGTTTTTCATCGTGAAATTACAGTTGCGCCCCTTAAATAAACTTGGAAAATATAATAGTACAAATTCAGAGCAGTTCAGCAAACTAACAATGTGACCAGACATGGTCTCCTCTTGTGGCATTCTGTCTTTAACGTGCCCATAAGTAGTAACAGTGAAAGCTTTCTCACGTAACATTATATTAATAGCTTCTGGCAGCCGTTAACCATTTTTGGTTTGCACATATTCCATACTAGGTCCATAGTCACCCCTTACACGGGCACGCCCGATCGTATAGCTGACACACTGGTACCACTGAACATTTGATCTCTGCCCTCAAGTTTCACCTTTACTTACCTGTACAGGTCTACAGTCAGACGGGTCCCCAGTACACACACAACGTTTACTGCCATGCCACATTCCAAGCGGACAGTTCTTTCGGTAGGCATGTTGACGGCTGCAAGACCACGTTTATTTCGTTACTATTCCGGTTTCTGTATAACTGTTTACAGTAGTACGTTATCTTTATATACCTGCTGCTACACAAAAGTCAGCGGTTCAGGTAAACCTCCTACCTGTTAATGCACTCGCCGTGAGTAATCATTTTACTGTTAATTGGATGTTGAATGGGAGGGGGCGTGCACATCATTGTGATTGGTCTTGGAAGACCTGTAATCCTCCATATGTATACTTCCTACTACGATTGTTTACAGCTGCCACCTTTTAAATGATAAATGTGGGACTTTTTTATGAAAAAGTTGGGGTTTTACAGGACATCCGATAGTGGCAACCAGTGCAAATGATCAGAACTCACTATTTTGCCAAAATAAATGTTCACTCTTGCATAATATGAATTACTTCTGTTTTATATACGTAATTATTCTGTCCAGTTATAGAAGAAACCTATATTTGTCGCCCTTTTTAAGGACGCACCTGTCCTGCCTACAGTGGGACAGGTGATAGTCTTGAGTAATGTGCTCAGAAAGCTTCGGGACAGTCCAGCAAATGTGACATTTGTTGGACAAACATGAGGCGCGAGAACGTAGCATTTAGTGGAAATACATGCTTTACAGAGTGCTACTTTCGTTTTCTGCAGTATACACCACAAACTGTTACAAACGTGACTTGATAGAAGGAGATTTGGAAAGAAGAAGTAACGGCATAACGAATAAGTGAGTAGTTCATAATTTGCTAACAGATCATGGGCAAATGACAATCTACAGCTCTATTTCTAAATGGAAAATTGTCACAACAATCCCCTGAAGGTTAAACTCTCACAACAGTCCTAAAGATTAACAAATACATAAAGAGCAGGTTATGCGAGCCATGCAGTCGTCTGCCCTTCAAAATGTATTTCTGCGTCTCACAGTCCCGACCAAGCAAGAGTGAAGCTGCGGGTCTCTAATTTGTAGTCCGGTCGCCCCGCCGTTATCTGGGATTCCTGCTGTATGTTCGATTGTATTAAGCGTGATCGCTTGAAAATGAGAATTTAGATGGATTTATGGGATATATAATCTAAAATTCGTTTAGAGTATTCCCTCTTCTCCGAGTTACACCGGTCATCTCAGAGATGGTAAATATAAGTTGGGGGGGGGGGGCAGGCTTCTCAACCGCCTCTATTATTGAGGAATGTCCATATATTCAGGCATACCTCTCAAGTGTCATTGATTTGACTCAGTCACTCAGACTGTAGTTCTGTCACTCTTACTCCCTCCTTAACTTGGTGTCTTTTGGAGAAAAGGTGGTGAATTTTATTTAATAAATAATGACAATATTTATAGACTTCTTTTCCTTCAGAACATGTTTATTAATTATTCTGTCAATGCCTCAGATTAATAAAGCTAATATTTCAAAAGTGTCTCTGATTATTTCTAGATTTGTCCCTGATTCGCTTTAGATCTGCTAGGCCTGATTTAACCTGGCCCATTATGTACGAAATTTTGGAGGCATGCCCCTATTTTCAGGGTCGATTTACTCTTCCACATAATTTTCTGAATCCCCTTCATAACTTGTGAGGTAGTCTAGTACCTACAACCATCTTACAAGACCAACATATTAGTGGCAACAATAATTTAAAGAAAGAGAGAACACATCTTGCATCTCCCTTTTGCCTTAAGTTAAAATATAAGACCTGCATAGGGTTGCCACCTTTTCACATGCCCAAAGTGGGACATTTTAGACAGAAATTAAAAATTTTGCAGGTCAAAACCAAGTCACTGCCACTGCAAAGGACAGAACTTCACTTTTTTTTGCCAAAATAAAAGTTTATTTTTGTGACATTTGAGATGTTTATGCTATTTCAAATAATATTTGTGTTTCAGAAATAAAATAAACGTTTTATGCAACTATTAAAGAAAATGTAAGAAATATAGTTTTGTCTTAAAATCTCAGGACATTTGCCATTTTTGAGGCTTTCTTGCAGGACACAACTGCCCAAAGTGGGACTGTCCCTCGCAAAGAGGGACAGGTGGTAACCCTAGACCTGCATGGTATACTACTACAATACAGTTCACTAATGTCTACTTATTAAACACTGTCTCTTTTTTCATCATTTTTGCATTCTCTCTTTTTCAAACACTTGTTTCTGAGTAACATCCCACATTCCTGCTTGAAGTGGGAAGAGTTATGTGCTACTTGGTATTTACATTTTATAGGTTCATAGGTTTATACTAGGCTATCTGCCCTAAGGCATTTATAAGCCTAGCCCAAAGTTATGTGGCTTACGCCGCCCCTTATGTTAGAAATACTGTGCCCATTAGTTTGTTGTGCCTCTGTCCAGCAGTGACACAGAGATGATTCCCAGGATAAACCTACGATCTCCCATCCACCGGTCAAGATTTCTCTTGAACAGAGCCAGCGAGGTGCTCTGCCTCACATGGACCGGGATTTTATTCCACAGCATGGGGAGTCTCTGGGTGATAAATCTATCCCTCCAGCACATCCTATTTATATCCGTGCTAAGGTTTAAGTTTCTTCCTCTAGTGGTTTTGGTGGATTTGGATTTTTTGAGGTGGAGCATGTCCATTAATTCCGGGTTGGTCATGGCCTTGTATGTCAGGCACAGGTCACCTCTGAGCAGACGGTATGCAACTGAATAGAGTTGGAGTTTCTTCAGTCTGGCAGCATATGACAGGTTTTGGAGTCCCTTTATCCTTTTGGTGAGGAACTTTTGGGGTCTCTCCAATTGCTGCAGGTGCCGGGTGAGATACATCCCGAATGGGGCATTGTACTCGATCATTGGTCTGATAAGTGAAGAGTACAGGGAAACAATGACCTCACTTGATCTGGATGTCAATCCCTTCATGATCAGGTGGGCAATGTAGAAGGTCTTTCGAACCACTTTAGCAACGTGAGTGTCAAACGAGAGGCCACTGTCAACCTGGGTCCCCAGGTCCCTGATAACCTCTTCTGTGCTTAGTGGGTTGCCACCTATATGGTAGCTTGGGGTTACCTTGTTTTTCCCGAAGGGTATGACTATACACTTTTTTGCGTTTAACTTCAGGCCATGGCTCTGGCACCAGTTATCAGTTTCCGTGAGACCCCTCTGAAGGATGTCTGTGTCCGATGTACTATCCACTATGGCACCCAGTTTGCAGTCATCCGCAAACTTTGTCAGCCATAGTCCTCCTATGTTTGCCTGTACTTCTGAGAAGTAGATGCCGAACAATAGGGGGCCAAGGACTGAGCCCTGTGGGACACCACTTGTAACCTACTTGGAGTCTGACATGGCTCCAGCAACTCTAGCCCTGTGGGTTCTGTCCTTTAGAAAGTTTGCAACCCATCTTGTGACATATGGGTTTACATTTAAGCTGGTAAGTTTCTCTATAATACCCGAGTGGGGTATTGTGTCGAAAGCTTTTGCAAGGTCAAGGTATTGAGGACTTGATGACCGTTTCGAAGAAGTCGACCAAGTTCAAAAGGCAAGATCTGCCCTTGACAAAGCCAAACTGGGTTGGGTTCAAGGTCTGCAAGTCCCCTATGTCCTTGTTTATGAGTTCCATTATGATCCTCTCCATAGCTTTGCAGACCAGGCTTGTTAAGCTTATGGGGCGGTAATTACCAGGGTCCGTAGAGGCACCGCCTTTGTGGAGTGGGACCACAGTTGCCGTACGCCACTCCTTGGGCACATATCCTGTGGTGAGGCTAAGATTAAACAGCTGCCTTATGTGCGGGTTTAGTTCTTCATTGAGTTCATGTAGCACACAGCCAGGGACCCCATCCGGTCCCATTGATGCTGTGTTTTTAGCTTTAGAGAGAGCAGCTTTCACCTGCGCATTTGAGATGTCTGGGAGGCTACACTCAGTTGGGATAGTTATCTCTCCTTTTGGGGGAGAGGGGGGTGAAGTTTGCGCTGAACCTGTCTGCCAGTATGTTGGCAATGTCTGTGGGTTCAGTGATTTTTGTATCATTTTGGACTAATTCTGAGCATATCTGGGAGTTTCCACCCAGGTTTCTGACATAGCTGAAGAAGGCCTTATGGTTGTCTTTTGAATCTATGGCAATTTTTCTCTCAAAGTTGGCCTTGGATGATTTTATGAGGGATCGTAGTTTCTTGCTAGTGCTGATCAAAGATGCCTTCCCTTTTGGGATTTTGCTCTATCATGTAATAGCTTTCTCCTCTTATTGTAAAGTTTGTTTATGGCTGGGGTCCACCAGACTGGACGTTTGCCCTTGGTGGAAAGAGTCTTGGTTTTATTTGGGATTGCCTGATCCATGCAGTCCTGATGGTGTTCATAGAAGGCATTTGTAAGGGCTTCCGCAGCTTGGGTTGTGGTTTCCATTGGCTCGGGGTCCTTGAAGGATACCACACCTGTCTTGAGTAGTGTGAAGTTTGCTTTAGAGAAGTTCTTCACTGTGGTCTTTTTTGTTGGGGGTGGGGGCGGGATGTGGATTTCTAGTGAGATTAGTTTATGATCTGATCTCACCAATGAGGGATATACTTCCGGTGTGGAGCATTTTGTCCCCATGTTCGTGATGATGAGATCTAGTATATTTTCTCCTCTTGTGGGGACGGTGACTAGTTGTTCCATGGCATTTGAATTTATGAACTCCAGGAACCTTTGGGCTAGAAAGTTGGGGCTTGAGTAATGTTCCCAGTCTATATACGGGTAGTTGAAGTCACCCAATATGATGGTGTTTGGTGATACATTTATACCCTCCAGTGTCTTCAGGAAGGCTGTGTGGGTTTCCTGAGTTTGAGAGGGTGGCCTGTAGCATGCTACAAATTGTAGAGCAGTTTTGCCTATGGTTAATTGCACCTGGATGGTTTCCGATGCTTCGTGCGTAGCCACCAACCTGGAGGTGTGGGTATCCTTGATGAATATGGATACACGCCCTCCTTTTGTGGTGTGGTCCGGGTTTTGGGGCCGGAACACATGATATGAGATAAAACCTGATAGTGCTGGGGTGCTCTCAGGAGCCTTGAACCAGGTTTCAGTCACAGCACAGACACCGATGTTCTCCATACTGAGAAGGGCTTCGAGTGCGTGCATTTTGAGATTTAGACTTCTGGCATTGAGCAGCATTACCCTTAGTTTCTTCCCATTTTTGTTTTCTAGGGTGGTAGGTTTAGAATTTGAACCTTGCCTAAAAAAGGCACTATGGGGGTGGCAAGAGCCTTAGCCAATATCCGGAATCCCGCAAATGTTATGTGTGACATCCCCACTCTGGGCCAGTAATCAAGGAGCCTGAATCCTCACCACTGGCACTGTAGAGGGATGTTCACTTGGAATGAAAGTGGATACACCCAATATTTCCAGATCCAGCTCTCTGCATCAAGCACAATTTCCCTTAAGAGCATACAGGGAGCACAGTCAGTCTGGGGGCTGGGTCCTCTGTCTCTCTCCAGATCTCCAATGAGATTGCCCACTGGCACAGTTTGTAGAGTTGAGTTCTCAGCTGAGTGTCCAAGCCAAGTCATCCAGCACCCTCTCTGTAAAACCAGTGCTTCATGTCCCTGCTTCAAGCAGCTCACACACACACACACACACACACACACACACACACACACACACACACACACACACACACACACACACACACACACACAGACACCTGGAAAAGGCTGGCACAAATTGTTCTAGCTATGCCACCTTCTTCCCAGACTATAAAGTAGTTACACTGACACCAGACACTCCAAAGCCAGCTACTCCAATGCTCTTACAAGGGTACCCAATTATACGGAGTGAAACTAATATTAATACAAATGGAAATGCTGACCAAATAGCCAGGCTTCTAAGAAGTGACCACAGTGTCACCAATAGATATATGTATTCTCAAATGTTAAAATATTCTCTAATGGACCAGCCACAATGAAAAGTTTAAATATATTTATTAATAAGTAATAAGAGCATGAAAATACTAAATATCTATTTACAATAAACACCAGAGTTTCAGAAACAGGAAATATTAAAAAATAACACAGGTGGACACTTTCACACAGTTACAGAAAAGCAATACTTTACTCTCGCTATATTTTCCTGATTGATCTAAATAATTATTATTACCTGTTACTTACCAGAGCAGGGCATGATGAAGTAGGTGAGGGGTCCTTCCTTGTCAGGTTTCAAAAACAGAGTGCTCTGAAACTTCAGTCTTACCTAGTATTAAACATTATTTTAGTGACGGATTACTGAAGGATATCACATACACCTGGTCATCTGACTTCTGGTTCCCATGCAACCCCCATTGATAGAAACTGCCAGGATGTAGCACATATGTGTCAATAATTCACACACACACACACACACACACACACACACACACACACACACACACACAGCCTTGCTAAGATCTGCTACAGCTCCTGGAATCATGAAACAATTTCAAATCTCCACCCTTCCAGAGTAGCAATTAGTTTATCCCAATGACAACAGAGGAAGTTTCCAATACAGACATTTTGTCTGTGGTTGCATTGAGAACAGTAAGATACAATCTTTATGGCCTAAGTCAGGTAATTTAATTTCAAACTATTTTCAAAGTTTGAGATTAACCTCTTCTGTTCCAGTATCCTCTGCTAAACATATACATTTAAACAGTTATTATTGTATATACAATAATACATGTATATTTCTTTTTCTGTTCAGCAGGGCACACTGTTGGTACATTTGTAACACAAGCAGCTTTACAAATATATTGTTCACCACAAGCATCTGTACAAATCATTTTGATAAACAATGATATATTAACTTGGTGTTTTGCTGGCTGTCTTGCTGTAGCCTTAGATCCCCTCAGACTCTTCCTGCCTCCTACTGCAAATACTTAGCACAAGGGCCTCCCTATCATGGTGAGGTTTCATCATGTTAACATAGTAAAATTTGTGCCCCTGCCTCCTGCCTAGCAGTTCTACCATGTAGTTAACATCATTGACCTTCCTTATCTCTTTAAAGGGTCCCTCCCAAGCTGCCTGCAACTTATTGGGTCTGGCAGGAATGAGAACCATAACCTGCTGTCCCACAGCATACTCTCGGGCTCAAGCATTCCTGTCATACCAGACTTTTTCTTCTGTTGGGCTCCTGCCAGGTTCTCCTGGGCCAAGCCCATGATCTCCCAAAGCCTTGTCCTGAGGTTCATGCCATATGCCACAACAGAGTCCTTGTGGGATTCACACTCACCATCCCACTCACCACAAATGAAATCTAAAGGACCCTTCATATTATGCCCATATAGCAACTCAAAGGGTGAAAAACCTTTGGATTCCTGGCTTAGCTCTCTGTATGCAAACAGCACATGGGGTAAATATTTATCCCACTCCCTCTTAAACTGGTCTGCAAATGCCCATAGCATGGTCTTTAGTATAGAGTTCAACCTCTCCACAAGATCATTAGTCTGGTGATGGTAGGGGCGGTCTTTAGTTGCTTCACTCCACAGCACTTCTACAAGCAAACCAGCAGGTGTGACATGAAACTAGCACCTCTGTCAGTTAGTATTTCTCTTAGGAAACCTACCCTGCTGACAATCTCTAACAAAGGATTTTCAAATTCTCTATCTCGATGGAGGACAGAGCCACTGCCTTAGGGTATCTAGTAGCATAATTTACTACCACCAGGGTATACTTCTTCCCTGTGGAACAAGGTGTACTCAGAGCCCCCACAATATCCATAGCTACTCTCTGAAATGGCTCCTCAATCACAGGCAAAGGCATCAAAGGAGCTTTGACCTTGTCTCATGCCTTGCCTACTTTTGGCAATGCTCACAGGTCCTGCAGTACTCTGTTACATCCCTTACAATCCCAGGCCAATAACAGTTCTGTATATGTCTCTTGGTACATTTTATGCCCATATGATCTGCAAAAGAAATGTCAAGGGCTTTGGCTAGAAGTGCCAGAGGGTAGGCTCTAGGCATTACCAACTGCTGTATTACCTCACCCTCTCACCCTCTCTCAGGGGTCCACTCCCTATACAGTAACCCTTTGTTCTTTTTTTAATTTCTCCAAGTCTTTTGGGTTTCTAATATCATGATGGGAATGAACCCCATTCCTAAGTCAAAGTACGATTAAAGTTCATGAAATTAGTATCACTTTAATCTTTGATGTCAGCCAGAAGTGCTATTTGCAGCACCAGTAATGACTCCTTCTGCAGTTCGTAAGGGGGTAACCCTTTGTTCCAGTATACAGACTCCCCTTTTCCTTGAGGATCATGTGCCTCCCTAGCTAACTCCCTCAATCCTCTTAGTGTAGGGTCTGAGAGGTGAGCCTGTCTCAACTCTATCATTGTGACTCTTCCCAGCTCTACGTCTACAGGAAGACTGGTATCCTCTGACAGTTGTGCCTCACTGTCAGCCTGGGTACCACCACTCACCTCTGCCCTTCAGTTACTGTATCTATGGGAACATCAGTACCTACCAGCAGTTGTGACTCACCTTCATGCTCACTGCTACAGGGTAGCTCCCTCCCTGGAATAGCCACCTCACCAACCCTGGCTTCAGGTGTGGGGTCTGTCTGGGTCTCCCGCAGGCTACCAGCCCCACATGCCTGTCTCCAAGCTTGAGTGCATGTAACTGCATGCACACAAGGTACTGCATTATCAAAACCATTTGCTATCAGGGCATCTGCAGGGATATCTTCAAACACATCTACCTGCTTGCTTCTTTTTACACCCTCCCAGTCAAGGTTAACCCTGGCTAAAGGCATTAGGAATGGGGCCCATCCTAAAGGTCTAACTGGAGTGGACTGCCCAAGGAAGTACTGCTCCTCTTTAACCACTGCAGGCTTCACAATGGTTATGTCAGAGGCCGTGTGTTTCTTAGCAGTGGCCTGTTTCCATCCACTAAAATAGGATATAACCTCTGGTAATAGTTTGGTACCCTGTCGTCTCCAGACAAATTACCATTGGCATACTGTTATTCCCACTTGTTGGCTCCCCCACCCTTTGTTACCCACCTTGCCTCTGTAGACATCTGTATGATTCATGGCCCCATCAGTTACATTTAAAACATTAAACCACTGATCCTGGCCATGTACCTGAACTAGTGGCTTCCCCTGTTACTAATGGACTCTGTTGGGGTGGTTTAGGCTGCCCACCATGGGTTCCCTTATATCCATGTGTAGCACTGGGTATCCACTTCCTGTGTAGTAATGCCCTGCTTGCTAAGTAGAGATCTTTTCCCCAGTTCATCTGCAGAGTTACACTCTCGGTTTGGCAACCAGATTCTCATGTCCTCAGGCAAAGTGCTAAGAGCGTGTTCCCTCACCAAATGGTCTGCAGCCCTTCAAAAGTGGTGACCTGACTCCCACTCAACCACTTATGAAAATAAGTGCTTAACTCAGCAATATAATGACACACACTTTCATCTGCCTTGTGTCTATCCTCATGAAACTTTTTCTGTAAGCTTCAGGTGTTAAATTAAAACATTCAAGTAAACATTTCTTTACTTTATCATAGTTTAAACATTCAATATCAGACAATTTAGAAACAGCAGTTACAGCATTACCATGGAGTAAGGGGGATAGAAAGCGTACCCAGAGCTCTTGGTCAACATCATACTGTTTAAATACTTTTTCAGATATATGAATAAAACTATCAAAATTATCACACTCTGTAAATTGTGGAGGAAATTTACTTACCTTTATTGCTTCTGGGGTTTGGATATTCTCTTCCCCATTACCTCCATGACCCTAGTGAAGAGTCAGCATCTCCATTTCATATTGACACTGCTTCTCATTTTCGTCAGCCTCCAAACACCACAGTCTCTCATTTTCTTCAGCCTCCAAATGCCACACTCTCTACTGATTCTAATTCCTAATTCCATCTGTTTTGCCTGCCACAGTTTCTCTGGTGATACCATTTCCAAACATTTGGCCTCCAGTTCAAGCCTCTTGAACTCCAGATCCAGATGGATTTTTAAATCCCCTGAGGAAGAGGTGAACTGTCCTGTTTCTGAGGGCTGCAAATTCCCATTACCAGACTGGTTATCCTCCTGGTTGCTGGTCTGAGCTGCGACTAAGGCTGAAATAATTTCCTCTTTAGTCAGGTTGGCATGCAGCAGTCCTTTGTCTTCAAACACCTTTGCTAACTGGTTCTTTGTCAGCTTGCCATAATCCTCTGCTGACATCTTAGCCTGCTTTCCACGACTAAACTAAACTAACAATAAATAAATAAAACTGTTGTGATAATGCAACTCTGTATATTTACCTTGTGGCTGCTGAGAGGACACACCTTTAGTGACAATTGTCTACAGGCTATAGAAGTTTAATTAATATCCCACCACTTTTACCAATATGTGACATCCCCACTCTGGGCCAGGAATCAATGAGTCTGAATCCTCACCACTGGCACTGGAGAGGGATGTTTACTTGGAACAAAAATTTATACACCTATTATTTCCAGATGCAGCTGTCTGCATCAAGTACAGTTTCCCTTAAGAGCACACAGGGAATAGTCAGTCTGGGGGGTTGGGACCTCTCTCTCTCTCTCTCTCTCTCTCTCTCTCTCTCTCCAGATTCCTAATGAAACTCCCCATTGGCACAAGCTGCAGGATTGGGTCCTCAGCTGATTGTCCAAGTCAAGTCCTCCAGCACCCTCTCTGTGAAACAAGTCTTTGTGTCCCCGCTCCAAGCAACTGACACATATTCTCTTTGAGATTTGATTTTCACACACAAGCGCACATGCACCTGGAAAAGGCTGGCAAAGATTTACTAGCTATGGCACCTTCTGCCTGGACTATAAGGTAGTTATACTGCCACCAGACTCTCCAAAGTCAGCTACTCCAAGGCTCTTACAGGGGTACCCAATTATACTGAGTGAAATTAATATTAATACAAATGGTAATGTTGACCAAACAGCCAGGCTTTCAGGAGTGGCCACAGTGTCACGAATAGACATAAGTACTCTCAAAGGTTAAAATATTCTCTAAATGATCAGTGACAATGACAAGTTTAAATATATTTAATAATAAATAATAAAAGAGCATGAAAATACTAAATATCTATTTACAACAAACACCAGAGTTTTCATCACAGGAAATATTAAAAATAATACAGGTGGATAGGTTCACACAGCTACAGAAAACAATACATAACTAATCTCACTATATTTTCCTGACTAATCTAAAGAATTGTCATACCCTGGTTACATACTAGAGAAAGACAAGATGAAGTAGGTGAGGGGTCCTTCCTTGTCAGGTTACAAAAACAGAGTGCTCTGAGACTTCAGTCTCACCTAGTATTAAACATTATTTTAGTGATGGATTACAGAAGGACATCGCATATATCTGGTCATCCGACTGCTTGTTCCCATACAACGCCCCATTGTTAGAAACTGCCAGGATTTAGCACATTCCTGGAAGTCATAAAACAATTTCAAACTTCCACCCTTCCACAGTAGCAATTAGTTCACCCCAATGACAATACAGGAAGCTTCCTAGTACAGACGTTTTGTCTCTGGATGCATTGCGAACTGTAAAATACAATCTTTATGGCCTAAGCCAAGTAATTTAATTTCAAGCTATTTTCAAAGTTTGCGATTAATCTCGTCTGTTCCAGTATTCTCTGTTAAAAGATATACATTTAAACACTTACAATAATACATGTATACTTCTTTTTTTTTGTCCAGCAAGGCACACTGTTGGTACATTTTTAACACAAGCAGCTTTATAAATACATTTTTCAACACAAGCATCTGTACAAATCATTGTGATATACAAAAGACATATAATTCTTTACAAAATTCCAGCTAGCTGTGCTGGCATATGTTACATATCCACTGCACTACTTCTGCTTGCATAGCTGGCAAACATCATCACATGATGACTAGAGGTTTTTTTTAGCTGAATGTTAAGGGTATGATGGGTCGTTGCCTCCTGCAAAAAAAAAAAAAAATATATATATATATATATATATATATATATGTGTGTGTGTGTATCTTGTTTACAGGTGAAAAAAAAGAGTTTCATACTTCTCTGTTGCATTCTGAAGATGCACTTACATTTTTTAGAGCTTTGTGCCTTACAATGAAGACACCCAGATCAGAAAGTGTAATAAGGTTTGTGGCATATATGCTTGCTAAGTACATTTAAGATATAGTGACATAACTGTTCTATAGTGATGTAATTAATTAGGCAGCAATTAATATATTGTTACATATATTATCCTCATGCAGTTGCATTTTGCAGTAAGTTGTCCTCTTATTATTTAGCTTATTGTTTGGTGCCCTACATTTTTATGTTTCATTGCTAAGCAACAGAAAAAAGTTTGTGTCTGGGGAGAATGCATGTAAGCAACTGCTTTTACAGTCACAATGAGTAACTAAAAGTGAAACCTGTAATGACATTGCATGAATAAAATGTATCCCATTTCTCAGAGCATGTCTAACTATACTTGTGAGGTTACAAGAGCAGTGAAACAAAGAACAATGAAACTGGAGGTCCCTCAACCATGTAAATCTGTATTTTATTTATTTTTGTTTGTTGGCTGGAATGGGAGATCTATCTGGACAGAAGCCATTTATTTTATTTATTTAGTTATTTAACATTTGTTTACCGGGGTGGTTTGTCTGTGTATGTGTCTACTTTCAGCGGAGGCCCAGAGAGAAAAGGTCCAGAGACAAGTTACATAACTTACATGATATGAAGACTAGATATTAATTGACATATTCTAGTAATATATACATGCAGAGAGAATTTGTAGGAGAACTGAGCAGAAAAAGATTTGAGACCATAATATTAGTTACGTGTTTAGAGTAATATGATTAAAATGTGTACAGTTGATATATGCTAATTAAGTGAGAGTGCAGTTTTAATAATAGTGTTTGAATTATTATTCTAAATACAAAAAGTGGGGAAAATTTAGGAGAAGGTGAAATAAATTCTATAAGTGAAAATGGTTGGAAGAAGGAGAGATTGTGGGTATGATAGAGTATAGTCTCAAGGCATTCTAGTATAATAGATATGAGAGAGGGAAGTATAGTGAGCTTAGAGAAAGGTAAATTAATATCTGTCCAGGTGTATAGCAGGAGCATGGCCCTAGTATTTTAGAAAGCGCTTGGAGGATTGCAACGAGGCCTTTGTTTTGACAGTTGTAGGTATAGAATTCCAGGCTTTAGTGACAAAGCAAGAATAAACAGAAAGTCCTGCAAATTTTGAGAGTTTATGTACAGCAGGTTTTACTTGCTCATTTGATTTCAGCGGGTGTTTGGAGGAATATTTTTGTAGGTTTTCATTTAGGGCTATACAGGTGATAGGCTAGTGAATAATCTTATATGTGGTGAGCAACTGCTTTTATTTTAAATAGTTGGACAATTCTAGCCAATTGAGAGCTTTTAGTACAGTACAGTGATGGGCATATTATTGAGCATTGATAGCAAAGGTGGCAGTTTTATTATAACATGTGCCTCCTCTTTTGTGTAAGAGGGGTCAGGAGGTTTGTGACAGTGGGGGCACTGTAGACAAGTGAAGGCAGGAGGTAGGTATTTGCTAAGGTAGGTTTACAAGTTGGGTGGGGGGGGGGGGGGCTCAAGAAATTTCTGTGTCTTTATAGTAAGCCTGCTTTTTGATGTGTGTTTTTATGACATTTTGTATATGGTAATCATATTTATGGTTGTCATCTATTATCAAATCTAATAGTTTTGTTTAAGAGGTAGTTTCAATAACAGTGTTGTTAAGAGAATATATTTTGAAGTTGTTTATTTGTTAAGGGACTGAGCTTTGGGATAGAAAAGTAGTAATTTTGTCTTTTTGGAATTAAGCATGAGTTGAGAGAGTTTTGCAGTCATTTTTCGGTAGCAGTGAATGATTCCTAAGTAATTTGTTGAAGGGATGTTGGGTCATTTGATGAACATATGTGTCGAATGGTCAGCATACCATATGAAAGAAGCATGTTGTGTGCATATATGGAGCAAGTTGGTAAGCATATTAAAAAGAAGGGGACGAAGAATCGATCCTTGTGGTACACTAGTACTGACAAGGCGGTAGGGTGATAGGGCAGACTGCCATTTCACTAATTGGTATCTGTCATTCAGGTATCTCTGGAACCAGTTTAAGGTAACTAGCATTAAGTCTAATAAAGACAGTTGTGCTAAGAGTTTAGTATAACAGACAGTATAGAAGGCTTTGGATAGGTCTAGAAATAGGGCAAATACAAATTTACGACTGTTTTTCACTGTATTTACTGTATCTGTAAATGCAATTAGAGCTGTATTAGTGCTATGGGATGGTTGAAAACTATGTTGGGCTGGTGTTTAGAGTTGCTCCTGACCAAGACAGTGCAGAAGTTATTTGTGGACACATTTTTACAGAGTTTTACAGACAGACTAAGGGAGAAAATTTCCAAACATGCAATATTTAACAGCAAAAGATGTTCAACATAAATATATTTATTCAGACACATATATTAGTGTATCACATAAGAATACATACTGAGCACTATAAAAATTAAGAGATGGGTTACATGTATCAATGGTAAGCAATAGCTGAAAAGGTATGTATTCACAACTTGTATAAATAGTGTGCAATGTACTTTGAGCTTTGCTATGTTCACTAGTGATCATCTAAGCAAAATACAGGAAGCAGTATTATATCTATATTGTTCTAGTGAATACAGACACAAGTGTGTTACTTTAGTGTATACAAACAATAGCAAATGTAGCAACAGCTGTCATACAAACTGTAAGGAAGCTGTGAAGAGTAATATAGCCGTATGCTGTGGTACCTATAAAAGAGCAGCTACAATCTGCTCCTTGACAACATGCCACTATATATGGGGAAAATTAAATCCGCAGATGAACCACAGCATCCAAATTATCACAACAAGAAAGGAAACTGGTAATCAAATAAGGACTTGTGCATCTTGGGTAATAATTACAGGTATAATATACATTTGAGTCTCCTTTCTGTTTTACTGATATTCCAGACAGCCTCTTTATTTGACACCCATTAGTGTCCTCAACTTTACTACCTTTAATTAAATGGGTGACTGGTGGGTGTGTGCCTTTCCCTGGAGTTTAATATTTTGACTCCAACATTTTTTGTTAAAAATACATTCTTGTGTTGTCTTGATTTTTGCTGTACTGAGCTTTATGGTATGCCCTCCGTCTCCTTCTGATCATGCTTACTTTTAAACATATCTTCCATCTTGAACTATATTTAACATCAGAAATATCAATCTTTTCTATGATGCACATGCTAAGTATTATTCAATGCTTTTAGTCAGTCTCTTTCATATTTTGGTTGAATTCTTGTGGCCAGTATAAAGTCTATATTTTACATAATGGCCCAGATAATGAAAACAATGGTCAAGATAATGTCCGGCAGTTGGCACAAAGGATTAAGGCTGTGGGCTGTTAGGGGCTACTAACTATGGTACAGGATTTGATTCTCTCAGCCTTCATTTGCATACTGTATGACCTTTTAGCAAGTAACGTAACCAGAGAGTGCCGTGGGGCAATTTGGAAGTTTGTGCTAGAGTCATTAATTGTCTTCTGGACTGCATTCCTAGTAAAAACCTATGAAGCCCCAACATTTTTCAATACTATGTAAGTGCATTTGTGTAAAGTCACATGCACAGAATTCCCAAAACTGCAGGGAAAAAAGAAGTACATTATGAAACCTAGAAAATAACCGGCAGTTAAAAGTCCTGTGTAAAATGTGACTAAAAGTATGGCATCCATCTTAAGGGCTGTCCTCAAATGTTAGTTTCCCTCAAATGTGGAATGATAGAGGAGTTCTAGGGGAATACGTAGTACATGGATATGTGCACTTCCTTAGATGAGTCAAAGCTTACTGGCTGGAATATTGAGGTTTCACTTGCTTTGGCGGTGCAAGTGACTTATCAGGCTAGGTGTGCCCCCTCTTTTGCAAATTTCTAGACCCATTACTGATACATGCTTTGTATCAACTACCAGATCACAACTTCCCCTGAGAATAAAAGTATTCTGCAAGCAAACTATGGGATACACTGGTGGAAGCTGAGTGGTTGCAGTAACAAATAATGGCAGAGCAGTAACAATATTCACTAGACGAAGTGAGACTAACTCTTGGAATATCTGTGCACTCTTAATTTGCAGCCAGAAGCAGACAACTGAAATTATGGCTGCTAAAAACAAAAATGGAAAGTCTGCTTGATGTTAGGAGCTTCACCTACAAGCTGCTACAGGTTGCAAAGTGGCTAATAATCTGGTTCCACTTTTTTGAATGCCTGTAGCTGTAGACAGTTTACACGTGGCAAAGATACAAATACCTTACACAAGCTGTTACTTGCAGCTGTGTTTATGTGAGACTGCATCTGGTTCATTAATGAGCATATCCTATTAGTTTAACATGTCATTGCAATGCCTCGAGTTACTGTCACATCAGTGAAGCTACATCAGGGCCCCTCTGGTATCAGAGATAACATTGACTACAAATGGTTGTGGAAGTAAGGCAGGCAGATAAACACTCTGGGGGAAGGCACACCTACCATTCACCCAGCAACTGTGGTATTAATGGGCTACTACTTATTTATTTTATCTTGCCTGTGAGGCAGCATTGTAAGCCCATTAATTATGTACATGTAACTGTTATCATGATTTTAAAACTCTCTGTTTAGGAATTGTTTTTTTTGTGTGCATTTTCTACAGATACATAATTTTACATTCTGCAGTAGAGTTTAGAACCTGTTAGCACAAGTAAGTATCAGGTCAAAGTAAAAAAAAATAAGAAGGGACAGTCCCAAAATTAGGGGCATATTTGAAATATTATTCATATATAATTATAAAATTGCTAGAATGAGAAGTTTTATATTAGTATGTACTTTAAAAAGAATATGAGATCTGAAACTTAAAAATGTTTATCATTATTTAGTGACTGTATTCTTTAGCTATTTGCCTGAAAATGACAAATTTTACAAGGAACAGACCAAAACTCTGAAGAAAATTCAGGGGCATTCTTCAAAATTAGGAAAGTTGAAAGCCATGTTCTGCAGCTTATGGTTATCTTCAGTTGTTTTTTTTTTTTTCTTTGTAGCTTGTATGCAGTTTAATTTCTGCAGTCTAGTAAAGTATTTCTCTGCAGTTGTAAAATAAAGTATGCTGTTTCTGAATCTGGACCCAGATCCCAAGACTATACACATTATTTCATGTAGAAGGTGACCAGAAATCAATAAATACTATAGAATAGTATCTACATTTTTCTCTGCTTGTAATATGCTCATTGTCTAAAGCATTCTATTGCCTCACCCAGCCTTTACATCGTGAGGTAACCTTTAAATATAGTGACACCCCTAGTTCTCTGCAGCCTTTGAATTAGCACTTTAGGACATTTTCAATATTGCCCTAAATTTCTACCATTACTGTACAAATATAGCCATCAGGACTATATTGTTGAGTGCTCTTTATAAACATTGTGTGTTATGGAGTAGGTTGGTATGCCAAAACCTTACAAAATTCATGAATAATTGTACATAATGGGGTAAGGCCCTGTATGCAGTGTTACTGCATTGTGTAATCATTGTACTCTGCACAGAGAGTAAACATGCAAATGATCCCCCAGAATCATTAGTGATTCACAAACACTACACCGACTTTGTAATGGATAGTCCCAACAGGATAACTTATGGGACTTAGAACTATATGCTTATAGAGAATATAGAGCTTATGACCACACCAAACTCCTTCCCCACTAATGTGCTCCTCAGCTGTCAGAGTCAAGCAGCACATTGGATATTAAGGACTGGAGATTAGTAAATAGTCATCCCCTCTTATATAATGCAGGTACCCTTCCAGATGACATTAGTGACCACTCACTTACTTACATAATTAGACGAAAGACCTTTATTCCCAACCAAATCATCTTCAGAAGCACCCGTAACAGAAACATTTCATCCCAGTAAACTTCCAAGCAGAGCTTAAGGCTTGTGACTGGTCACCCCTAAAACTCCTCCCTCTGGAGGAAGCAGTATCATATTTTAACTCTAAATTCTTACAAATCCTGGAATACCATGCCCCCACCCACTCTATTAGAACTAGAAATAAACCTGCTCCATGGCTTACAAAAGAGACTAGGCATAAAATCTTATTGAGAAACAAAATCTGGTCCAAATGGAGAACTACTAAAAACCCAGCTGATCATCAAAACTTCAAACAGCTGAGAAATGCCACTAAAAAATCAATACTTCTTGACAAAAAAACTTTTACTTTAAACTCCAGCAAAACCATCAACAAAACCCACAAAGTTTCTGGTCAGGTATTAATAAACTACAACACCCAGGGCACTCCAAGACACCAACCCCAGCAGGCCTCTCCCATAACACTCCCAACCAGATTGCTAATGCTTTCAATAGCTTTTTTACTGAAACCGTCCAATCTCTAGCAAACTCCTTACCACCAGTTAGCACAAGTCTGCCTGTCTCCTTAACTAGCTTACCTCCTACCTTTCACTTATAACCTGTTCCAATATCCCTAATCTACACCTTACTTCACAAACTTAAACCTTGTACACCCTCAGCTGATCTGCTACCAGCTGAACACCTGCAAATTGCAACAAAAGTACTGGCTTATCCTATCTCCATCCTTATAAATCAAATCATTACCGAAGGTTCCATCCCATCCCTATGGAAAATCTCCCACATAATTCCTTTACATAAGGGTGGTAACTCAACCAAAATCTCAAACTTTCGCCCCATAGCCTTACTCTCTCCTTTAGACAAAATCATGGAAAAATGCATCCACCACCAACTACTCAATCACCTGCTCCAAAATAACTTACTAGCTGACTGTCAGCATGGCTTTAGGCCATTCCATAGTACTACCACTGCTCTCTTATCTTTTTCAGACAGCATCAGCAAAAATCGTAATAACAAATTGCTTTCCTCTGCACTCTTTATTGACCTCTCTAAAGCCTTCGATATGGTTATCCATCAATTACTCATAAACATACTCAAATCTCTCTCACTAGACACACAGGCTTTACAATGGTTCAAGTCATACTTAGAAAACAGACAACAAGATGTCCTTTGGGACAATAACTTATCCACACATCTCCCTATTACCCTTGGTGTCCCTCAAGGCTCTGTCTTGGGACCTCTCCAGTTCTCCATATTCATTAATGATCTAAATGTAAATCTTCCTCAAGCTACCTGCATACAATATGCAGATGACTCCACATCAATTTGTACCACCTCTTCCTCAGCTGAACTCCAATCCATCACCCAAAAAGTATTTAACTTAGTAGAAAATTGGTTCCTTCAATGCTGCCTCCTCCTAAACCCCAAGAAAACGAAACTACTTTTGTTTACCCCAACATTACAGTCCTCCCCACTAGATCTCACAGTTTTATCCAATAATGGAACTGTCATATCACCTGACCCAACCACCAAACTCTTAGGCGTGACAATTGACCACAGCCTTAACTTTGACTCACACATTAACTCAACCATTAAATCAGTAAATAAAAAAGTAGGTTCCCTTTATAGAATAAAACCTTTCCTTACCCCTGCAGCCAGAACCACGATTGCCCCCACCCATTTGATCTCCAGCCACCTCTATACCTCCCCCATCTACACTAATCTATCCAAAAGCAACATTAACAAACTGGTAACCTCCTATAACAACATCGCCAGATTTACCACTGGCTCCCCCATTTAGAACCCATCATTGTCAAAATTTCAAACAGCTTGGATGGCTGGAACTGCAAAACCAGCTTCAATTTCAGCAACTTTCTATCATCCATAAAATACTGTATCATCCCAGTGATACTCCAAACCTCTGTAGCCTTGCCATCCCCTACAAAAATCTTACAACCCTTTGCTCAGCAGATAAACTACTAGTAACCATCCATAAGTCCTACAACAAAGCAGGTGATACTCTTTTTTCTAACACTGTGGGAAAAACCTGGAACAGGCTTCCCAGCAATCTATCATCACTTCCCTCAATACCACTTTTCAAAAAGCAACTAAAAATATTCCTTAAAACACAATGGCTAAGCCCTTGTATTAACCCAGACTAACACTCTCCATTCACTACACCTCCTCACCTCTCTCTCTTGTCACATCTCCCTAAACCTTACTCCCATACCTCATATAGTAGGATTGTTAAGCTTCCTTAATTTCCTGACTCTAGCCTTGTCTTTCTTAAATCTACCTCTAAGTCCTAACTGTAGAACAATCATTCTACTGTGAGCACGTTTCCTCGATGTATATATTAGACACTTTTTTTCACTTTGAGTGTAGAATGTTCAAGAAAACCTTACAATGAGTTTGAACCTTTAGCCTTCATCATAATGAATCTCAAACTCTCTACACTGTAAATATGTATCTAATAGTAGTGTACTTTTTTCTAACCTGTAGTCATGTTATTTATGCTAATTATCCATGTATTTTGTATTAGCTTAATGGAGCTTTTCTCCCTGGGCCTCTGCTGAACATGAACATGTATCCAGTTGGACTAGCCCGGTCAACAAATGTAAAATAAAATAAATAAATAAATAAGGTTAAAAAAATCCTTTGTGCAGTTGGAAAAACCTTACTACATCCCAGGTACTGCAAGCACACATCTTCCCACCACCACGCAGTGACATTGCTGAGCACTCACCAATGGGTGATCCCCGCAGCTCCAGATCTCCTTACTATCAAAATATGACAAAGACCCTGTCTCCGCTGTCATGCCTAATGAAAGAAAGATTTTTATAAATCACATCTAGGAATGATGACAGAGCACAGTGCAACAGGGAACACCTTTGCAGTAAGTTATAATATACTTTACTAAGTAGTTGTTGTCTGCTGCATTGTGTAGAGCTGTCAGCCACATAATACTTCCCCAGCCTGGAGTAATAATGCACTTAGTACAAGCTGACAGTTTTGTGCACATCACTTTTCATCACTGTGATCCATGTCTATTAATCATAGCAATAAATGGCTGTGTATAGTGTGCAGAAAGCCTTTATGCAACTGTGCACTATGTTTAAGAATACATTGGCCTGTTATTACTTCCTTATACTGCCATAACTTTTTTGCACTGCTGTAAAACTACATTTCTTTGGTGAAGGTGCTCTGAACCCTACTGAAAATATTTTAAGTGTTTGTTGCATTTAGGTGGCCCATGGATTAATATAGCTTTAGTCCTGATTTTCAAATTGTGCCCTTGTATTTGCAGATTGTGCAGATCCCTGACGCCTCTTTTTTTTCTGATTAGCTATCATCAGTCACTCTACCAGTTTTGTACTCTTATCTTATATTTTCAAGTTTCAGTTCCTCTTTCTGCCTTCACGGCTAAACTTACTATGAGTATTAAGATTATTTTCTCAGGTTTCCTATGACTTTGCTATAAACTATTTGAACACAGATAATCAGAGCAGAAAATCCAGAGGTTTTATTCTTCTGGATAAACCAATATGCATGTGTACTTTTCTGTAAATTAACACATGATTTCTTTAGACATTCAAGTATTGTAATACCTGAAAGTCTGAATAAGTCCTGTGTTAACTTGGATGAAAGTGGATAAGCATTTTTAGTTGTTTTATAGGAATAAAACATCTGCATTTTGTGCCCTGATTACTTGTATCATTTTATAGACTTCTAACACGGTGAAGGAGATGTTTGAGTGTGTGTGTATGTGTGTGTCTGTGTCTGCATGTTAGTAGTAGAAAATAGGGTTACTGCAGTCAAGCTTCCTGAAGGCTACTAGGGTGTAAGCTTGACAACTGAGTCTTTGATTATTCTGTAATCCAGAAGCAATGTTTTCTCTAAGTATATTATCAGCTAATACTTACTTCTTGTCTCTGTGTACCTCGGCCTTTAACTCACACATTTATAAGTTATGTACAAGTGAGATGATAGGCAGGATGAATAACATAATCCCCAATGACTTAATCCTCATCACTAAATTTGATTATAGAAGCTACTTGACTTGGGTTAGCTCAGAAGGGACGTGGGTCTGAAGTCAGGGCTTAAAATTTGCTTCACATGCAAGATTTGATGACTACTGCAATGCATTCTACTCTAGAAGTGAGTTTAGTGCACTTGTCCTGATTTTCATACAACAAGCCTGTATCACATGGGCTGACTAAACCTTATCTCTCAACAGGAATATAGTCTACCTCTGATAGCTGCTGCCTCCAAAATAAACAGAAAACCTATATGAACGATTTCCAATAAAGTACAGAGGTTCATCATTCACTGTCTCTCTTTCTCTCTCTCTGTCACTCTGCAAGTCAAGAACATCACACACAAGCCACTGAGAAAGCTAAATGGCTGTATATGAAATAGCCAGCCTCTTACTTGCTTCTCAGTTATTTAAACTCTGACAGACACACTCATTCTCCCCATTAGTTACTATACTCACAATAAGAGTACTCTCCTAGGATCTCAAGATGTCAATCCTACACTGGTCTTAGGTTCATAGGTAGGTACTAGGCTATCAGCCCAAGAGCCCAAGTAAGCCTAGGTTCCCTGGCTTGCACCACCCAAGAAAGTTATTTTCCTGTGCCACTGTTGAGCAGAGCCACAGAAGTGTTCCCCAGGGTGTATTTCCTATTTCCCATCCACTCATCAAGATTTTTCTTGAAGAGTGCTAATGAGGAACTTTACTTGACATAGATTGGTAGCTTGTTCCAGAGTATAGGAAGTCTGTGGGACAGGAAACTATCCCTCCAGCATGTCCTGTTTACTGTGGTGACAAGGTTTAGGTCCCTAGAGCATGTAGCTCAGAGGGATTGGGATTTCTTAAGGTGTTGCATGTTCGACAGCTCTGGGTTTAACATAGCTTTATATGTTAGGCAGAGATCTCCTCAGTATAGGCAATATGCTACAGAGTAAAGCTGGAGTTTTTTGAGACGGTCAGTGTAGGGCATCTGTTTGAGGCCAGCAATCCTCTTTGTGAGGTACTTCTGTGGCCTTTCCAGCTGCTGCAGATGTCTTGTGAGGTACATTCAAAAAGGGGCGTTGTACTCTATAAAGGGTCTAATGAGTGTCAAGTAGAGGAGAACAATGACCTCTTTTTTTCCTGGATGAGAACCCTTTTGTGATGAGGTGTGCCACATAGAAGGACTTCCTTACTACTGTGGCAATGTGATTATCAAAGGAGAGACAACTGTCCACTTGGCTCCCAAGGTCTCTTATCACACATTCAGTGTTAAGTAGACTGCTGCCTATGTGGTAGTTCATGGGTACAGAGTTTTTACCAAAGGGGATGACAATGCAATTTTTGACATTGAGCTTGAGGCCATGGTTCTGACACCAGGCATCTGTCTCACTGAGGCCCTTCTGTAGGATATCCACATCATTTGGAGACTCGACTATGGCTCCTAGTTTGCAGTTATCTGTGAACTTCATTAGCCAGAGGCCTTCTGTGTTAGCCTGTACTTCAGAGTAGATACCAAACAGGAGAGGTCCTAGGACTGAACCCTGAGGTACTCCACTTTTCACTGGTTTGAAGTCAGATTTGGAGTCTGCAACTTTTACAGTGTGGGTTCTGTCAGTGAGCCAGTTGGCGACCCATCTTGTGATGTAGGGATTTATACCTAGTTTAGTGAGGTTTAGCTATAATTCCAGAATGGGGGATGGTGTCGAAAGCCTTGGCAAGGTCAAGATAGGCTGTGTGAACCACCTTACCCTCGTCTATGGCTTTGGTGACTGCCTCAAAGAAGTTGATCAGGTTCAGGAGGCATGATCTGCCTTTCACAATCCCAAACTGGGTGGGGTCCAGAGTTTGGAGGTTATCAATGTCTTTGTTTATGAGTTCCATGATGATATGTTCCGTGGCCTTGCAGACCATGCTCATCAGGCTAATAGGATGATAGTTCCTGGGATCAATGGTGGCTCCCCCTTTGTGGAGTGGGATAACTGTTGCTGTGCATCATTCAGTGGGCACAAAGCCTGATGTGAGGCTATGATTGAACATGGTGCTTAGGTGGGGAGCCAGTTCGTTCTGAAGTTCTTGTAAAACGCAGCCTGGGATGTTGTCTGGCAGCATGGATGCTGTGTTTATGGCTTTATAGAGTGCAGCTTTTGCCTGCATAGTTGTGATTACAGGGACTCTGCATTCTTCCTGTATAGATATGGGCCCTTTAGGGGGTGAGAGGGGGTAAAGTTAGCACTGAACCTATCTGCCAGGATGTTGGCAATATCAGTTGGTTCTGTAATTTTTGTGTTGCTGTGCTGTAACTCAGAGCAGATCTGGGTGTTGCCATTGAGATTGTTGACATAGCTATAGAATGCTTTGTGGTTGTCCTTAGAATCAGTGGCAATTTTGTTTTTGTAGCTAGCTTTGGAGGATCTTATAAGGGATCTCAGCTTCTTTCTGAGGCTGACCAGGGAGCTCCTCCACTCATGGGATTTTACTCTCTTTTGCAACAGTTTCTTCCTTCTGTTGTACAGTTTGTTTGTGGCAGGGGACCAGCAGATTGGCTTCCTTTTTTTGGAGGCTAGCGTCTTGGTTCTGTTTGGGATAGCATGATCCATGCAGTCGTGTAAGTGCTTATAAAGTGCATTTGGGTAGGATTCAGCAGTCGTAACTGTATTGTCCATTTGCATGTGTGTCATGAAGTGCGCCACTTCTGTCTTAAGAAGCCTGAAGTTAGCTTTGGAGAAATTTTTTACCATGGTGTCCTTAATGGGGGGGGGTGGAGGTGGGATGTGGATATCTAGGGTGATTAGTTTATGGTCAGAACGGACCAACAAGGAGTTGACTTCAGGTGTGGAACACTGGTCACGCATGTTTGTAATGACTAGGTCTAGGATATTTTTGTCCCTGGTGGGGGTGTGGATAAGTTGCACCAGGGCATTGGAATTTATGAATTCCAGAAAGCGTTGAGTGAAGGAGTTGGTACATGAGTAGTTTTCCCAGTTAATGGTGGGGTAGTTGAAATTGCCCATTATTAGGGTGTTTGGTTGAACCCTAATATTTTCCAGTATATCAAGAAAAGAGGAGTGTGAATCCTGGGGCATGGTGGGGGATCTGTATCAAGCTACAATTTGGATTGCATTTTGCCCGGAGTTAGTTGCACTTGGATAACCTTGGATGCATTATGCTGAGCAACTAGCCTGGAGGTGTGGATATCCTTAATGAATATGAACACACCTCTGCCTTTGGTGTTCCGATCCAGGTTACATGGCCAAAAAGTGTGGTATGAGTTATAGCCTGGTAGTCCAGGGGTGCTCTCTGGAGCCTTGAACCAGGTCTCAGTCACTGCACAGATATCGATGTTCTCCATTTTAAGGAGTGCTTCGAGTGAGTGCATTTTGAGATTTAGACTTCTAGCATTGAGTAGCATTTGCTTGCTTTTTCCTGTTATGGTGGTGAATTTGTCATTTGGACCTTGCCTAAAAAAGGCACTATAGGGGCAGCAAGAGTCTTAGCCAGTATCCAGAATCCCAAGGGCGACAGGTGCAGGCCATCTCTGGCAAAACATGGTGGTCTGTTGACTATGTCATCCCAGGCAGACAGATACTGGATCCCCTTAGAATGACACCAGAAGCTTAGCCAATTGTTGAAGTCAATCATTTTGTCCTTGTACTGTGGTATCATTCTGGGTGATGTCAGAATGCTACTCAGGGCTAGGGTCATACCTGCCTGGGCTACAAGATCGGAGAGCTCTTCCATATCTCTTTTCATGTAGTCCAGGGAGGTACATCTCAGGTCATTCACACCAACATGGACAATGACAGAGTCATATTTGTACTTGTTGTGGAGTGACCTGAGTGCTTGGGTTATGTGGCAGATCCTGACAACCGACAGGCAGCTGACAGTAACCTTCTCCTTGTTTAGCCTGGTGAGTGGGATATCAGTGTGCCTGACTATAGAGTCACCTATGACTAGTGTGTTGGGTACATTGTTTTGCCTTATGGGCTGTGGTTGAGTGGCACACTGAGTCTGTGGTCTATGTGTCATTTGAGTTGGGTTTGGGGGGGGTGGAGGTTGCTTGCATTTCTGCTTTGGCGGTCTGTGTTGCTTGAGCAGATTATTATTGAGAGCCTCCGCAAATTTTTTTGTTTCTATGTGTGGATTTTGGTGATGTAGATTCAGTGGGAGTATGTGATGAGTGTGGTGTGGTG
Organism: Protopterus annectens; assembly: GCF_019279795.1. Lineage (NCBI taxonomy): Eukaryota > Metazoa > Chordata > Ceratodontiformes > Protopteridae > Protopterus > Protopterus annectens. Next base: position 1,791,343,464 of record NC_056728.1, on the reverse strand, counting down.
CAAGTGTTTACCTTCTCCTTTTGACTGTCAGGTTCAGTCTTGGTTGTAGAGAGCTTTACGTCCAGTTTGGCTAGATAAGTGCATCTCTCACAGGTTGTAGTGTTGGGTGGTAGGAGTAGAGAGTTGTCTGTGTACATGAGGCAATTGCTACATTGCCCCAAGATGCCCAGATTCATCAGATAGACAGGAGAGAATACTGGGAGCTGACCCTTGGACATCCCTGAATAAAAAGCTATTTTCATCTAGATAAGTGAGGCAAGTGAATACAAGAGCTGTTTTTATCTAAGCAAGTGAGGAAAGTAAGTACAAAAACTGTTTTCCTCTAGGTAATGAGGAAGGTTGAGTACTGTAGTAATTTGTAGCTTGTTTAGTGCTTACAACAAGTTCTGAATAAGTGCTGAGCATGAATAAGCAAATTCAAGTACTAAAACGAAAAATCTGTATCTGGACTAGACTAGTTACAGGAAAGAAACAAGTGCAAATGTGGGCTTTTAAATCAGAAAGTTGAGAGAGATGGAAAAATTGCCCAAACGGCCAATAACTACAATTTCTGGGTCAGAAACCACTCCTTATGTGGTAGATAGGTTACCTAGTGCTTACCACTCTGAATATTAGAAAAAAATAAATAAATTACATTTAATAAAATACATTGTTTTACACTATCTTTCCTATAGACAGTGACATGATGAAAGTTGATGAAGTATTAGCTACTGATATCAAGGTAGCAAATACTGACCTTTGACTCCAGGTGACATCTAATCTAAACTAATGTAGTAAGACACTGAATTATGCTCCTTGTTCCGAGTCCTAAAAGAAAAATGCTTAATTTTTTTTCCAGTATTTGCAATAAAGGACTGATGGATTGGAACTATATTAAGTTCTTTTAAAACATCAGTAAGTGTGTTATTCTTTATTGTATCACACGCTGTGACTGTAGGTGATACAGAGATTAGCCCCAAACCAGGATACTCAGACATGCCCTTTGCTTTGTATTCACTTCTTCCATGTGGCCTCTGATTTGGTCATCATGATGTCACATACATGTTATTTAACCTGTACTTTGTAATACCTTAAACCAGTCTTTCTGTTTGAACTCTGTTCTAGCGATTAATTTTTGGTACTTTCTATAATTCTTATGCGTCACTGATTGCTTTCCTTAAGTTGACAGCTTTACCTTTTGCCTGTTAAGATTTGAACATGTTTCCTGGAGTCTGTTGCAGCTGCCAGTTAACACAGTCACTCTGCATAGTGGTTCTTCACAGGTTTAGTGGTATTTATAGGTGTTTTTTATATATATATATATATATATATATATATATATATATATGCATATATAAAGAGTACAAGCAGTCCACCTATTTTTCAAATAAACAAAAGAGTTACTATGAGTACACCGCTCAGTTATGGCTCCAAGGCCTTGTGCCTACAGCTTACTAATTACAATCATTCTCATGCTCTGCATCAGTCATCCTTTAAGGTTACTTAGTTCATGTTCATACTGGCAATATGACTCAAGTTATGTTCATGTGCCTGAGCGCATTCATATATTGCCTTTCCATGCACCTTTCTTGAGGAACTCCTATATCTGAGTTAGAGTGGACAGCCATTTTCATTTTATTGCATGACATATTTATGCCCTTCCAATAAAAGAGCACAATGCTAGTCCTACTACAGCCATAAGTTTCTTCATGTGTGTGTCAATGGGGGTCGGGGGTTGGGGCATTCATAACAAAGTGTAAAGTGATAAAAATCTTTCTTGTCAATGTGTGTGAAGAACTATGCTCCTTTCTGAATTCAGAGACAGTGAAACAAACAGCACAGATATCCCCTTAAAAGTTTTCACGCTGTTAGATTACCCTTAGATCAAAGTGTGTTTTTTCGTTAGCTACAGCCATACTTCAGGGTCATATGAAGCAGCCTTCCCTCTTAACTGAACAGTTATTCATTTTGCACTTCCTGGTGTTTTATTCTTACAAATACCACATAGCTGGTTTCTCAGCTGTAGTGCAGATGCTTTGTGTAACAGGGTTATTGATATAATGTACATCACTATCTATGGTCCTGAGGGAATGGTAACTGTATTAGCTTTTCTCCTGCTTATTCAGTTAATTTATGTCATTCCTATAAGTTTAGAAGACAGTCTTGTCTTTGGAAAATTTGCATTTCTTTGCAATTTTCTTTTCAAAGCCTCTATTCATTTCACTGTATTAACATGCATGACTTGTTTTCATCCTTCCTCTGTCCTACTTTCAAATGTGTTTCATTTGACTGAGAAAGAGTTCCTAGAATGCTTTGTAATATTCTTTCAGTAGCTTTCAGCCAAATAGCTGGAGGCAAAACAGTTCAGAATACATGTATATGCTTGTCACATACTGCATGGAATCGTCTGCTCCTAAGTGCAAGTATGTACATTGGAAGTTTTTGTGCTAAGTCTGTCTTTACTTGCTAGGGTGGCATAAATGTTATTCATTCTTGATAAGAAGTACTAATACAGCTGTAGTGTTTCACATCCTGTTATTTCAAAGTCAGAGCACATTGTTAGTGATTATTTTCCTTACCAATGAATTAATAATAATTAAACATTGACTTACATGTGCATTAAGACAACATTCATCTACAGCAGTCACTGCAACTTAGTGTCCATCTTAGACGTGATGATGGAAGGTAATGGCCTGTGATTCTAGAATGGGAATCTTTCATTTTAATACAACACAAACTTTCACTGTGTTTGCATCTTCCAGAAAGTCAAATGCTTCTATATTAACGAAGTAGCCACTGCAAATTTTTATTTGCGCCATTTGGCATTGTTTGTATGACATGAACAGGGTATACCATACTTAAATTGTTTTTTGGTACCATTTTCTGCTAAAAATTATGTGTAGTATATTCCACTACAAAAACAAATGAGCAGTTATTCAGGTTTATGTATTAAATTTTAGCTAATTTGTGTAGATTTGTATTTTATCCTACTGTTGTAGTGTGGTATTCTACAGCTCCTCAAGTCCCGGCTACTTGAATTCTACTACTTCACAGCCAGGGACTTGGACAGCTTAACCCCATCTGCCCTGCTGCCTGGCTAGCTGCTCAAACACAAACATGAGTTCAGTGATTCAGCTGCCAGACCAGACAGACACAGGCAAGTGTTCGCTGTGGACCAAGTAAGTAGGGAAGGAGATGGGGAGGGAAGTTTAGGTTTAGAGAAGGGAAGGAGGGGGATTTTAGGTTCACATAAGGGTTAAGGAGTGGAGGAGGATTTCAGGTTTAAGGAGCAATTGGGAGATTAAGGTTATGGAGAGGAGGCAGATTTAGTGATTGAGAGATTAGGGTTAGGGAGAGGGATTATAAATTTAGGGAGTGAATGAGTGATTAGGGTTAGGCAGGGGGATTTTAGGTTTAGAAAGGGGAGGGGGATTTTAGGTTTACAGAGTGATTGGAGGGTATCAGAAGGTAAGGGTTAGGGAGAGGAGGGGATTTTAGGTTTAAAGAGCAATTGGAAGATTAGGGTTATGGAGAGGTGGAGGATTTTAGGCTTGGGGAATGACTGAGTGATTAGGGTTAGGGAGGGGGATTTTAGGTTTAGGAAGTGATCAGAATGTATTAGAAGGTTAGGATTAGGGTTAGAAAGGGGTGGAGTATTTTAAGTTTTGGGAGCTATCAGGAGGTATCAGAAGGTTAGGGTTAGGAAAGGGAAAGCAATTTTAGGTCCAGGAAGAGATCAGGAGATTAGGGTTAGGGAGGGGAGAGGGATTTTAGGTTTAGGGACTGATCAGGAGTTTAAAGGAAAACTCTGCCATAGAACTAAAAATGTATTTGTTCACTCTATCTCTATTTTCTGAGTTAGGGTGGCATCTCAAAATCACTCTGACTGCTTCTTATAGAATTTTAACATGTTTTCTGCAAAATGACAACGGGGCTTGACATATCAACATGATCTCATTTTTCTTCAAGACTTTCTGTTTCCCATAATCCATTTCAAGTCTGCTTTTATGAGTCATGCTAGTAATAAGGAAGTAATGATATATTCCATATTGTCTGTAATAGGACTGCTTCTTTTATTTCTTGAATGGCTTGTGTGTGTGTGTGTGTGTGTGTGTGTGTGTGTGTGTGTGTGTGTGTGTGTGTGTGTGTGTGTGTGTGTGTGTGTGTGTGTGTTTGTGAGGGCTTGTTTTATAGTATACTAAGGAATTATACTGCTACAACCAAAACAGTTGCTAAATTGCAGGCCTTTGTTCAAAGTATTTTTTGTAGTCCAAGATGAATTGACAGCCCCCCACACACTTTGGTAAATGTGCTAATACTTTAAAAAAATTACTAGAAAAAATATTTTCTGACTTATCTTGAAATGTCACAGATATCTTTGATATTACATTCAAGTCATCTTAAAATGTAAAGTAGTATAAACAATAAACATTTAAAGTTTAAAGTTTAGCATTTCAATACTGTGATAATATTTATGTAAATTTGTTGTAAGAGGTGTCAACTGCCTTTGAACAATTGACTGATCTAATTGCTCTGCTTTGCTATGAAAGGCATGACTACACTGAAAACAGTTGTGAATCAGTGTAAGTTCTCTTCCTCTCTGTAATAAAGACAATAGAATACAGTTCACATGCCTCTGTCCTGTTTACAGCAGCCTGAGCTCTTGACACCAAATGTCTCTGTGTGTGATATGTCATGCAGGTGTAGACAAATTCCTCTGCAACTTATGTGAGAAGTTACACTTAAAAAAGTGGGTGGTCTTTCCCTTCCCTTGATACCAAAGTGAGGAAATGAAAGTTTTATAAAGTACAATCAGGTTTCAGGTACCTACACAGTAGTGGAGTCATATTTTAGGGAGAAAATGATCCCAAGAGTTGAGTTAAACTGTAGTAGAAGGTGAAGTTTTCCTTTAAGTTTGGGGACTGAGTGGGAGTTTTTATGGTTAGGGTCAGGGTTGTGGGAGGGATAGTTAGTCTTTTGTTACTTCATGGAGATCGAGTTAGTGAGAGTCAGGGCACTTGTCAACATGAGTGGCAGCAGGAAAATGTGTCATGAGCTAATAGTATGTGAGAACTTATAGTAGGCCATTTTAGTGAGAGGTGGTCTCCAATGTGTCATCCAACTTATTTTGATTGATCTTGATTTTAAGTTCTTTTGTTTAAAATTGTTCTTAGCTGTGTGTATGTTTAGCTTTTTAATTTAGAGAGAAATTATTTTTGTTGCAGCAAAATGCTGCAAATGTAGTGTGAGGATTTTTTTTTCTTGCTGGGTATTTGCCTTTTTCCATCATTTTGTGATTTATAGTCTAGTATAGTTAAGCAATAGACATGATGAATGCAGAGAGATTTGTCCCCTGTTTTCTTTTTGTACTTACTTTCAGTATTATTTTTACCATGGTAGTGGCTTCATTTAAATTGATATGAATTATATCTATCTATCTATCTATCTATCTATCTATCTATCTATATCTCTATCTGTCAATCTATATATCTTTTATGTAATCAAAGATGCATTTTCTCCAAACTCAAGAGAGGCATTTTAACCTAGTCTAATTTGGTAGAAAAGTATAGTAGGCTATACAAGATTAATATTGGTGTGGTTTAGGGTATTAGGATACTAAGAATTATAAGGCAAATTAGTCTAGGGCACCATTTGTACCTTGTAATCCTCACCCATAAGTCTATGTTTGCACATCAGAAGTGATTCACTTTGCACAGTGTTTTCTCTTTTCTTTGCAGTTGTGTAACTGCAGAGTTACTAAATTTAAGTAAGTGGGTATGCAGGCAAACCCCCACCCCAACATGGGAGTGCAGAGCGCACTCTTTTGGAGGAGTATTTGCTGTAGATTAAATTTTAAATGAAATGCCATTTGATTAAATATGTTTTAGATTAAATTTTTGGATGTTTTCTGATTAGAAGAAAAGTTTCTTAGATGTAACATACTATACAGACACACATGCACACACGTGCACACACACACGTGCACACACACACACACACACACATGCACACACACACACACACACACACACACACACACACACACACATACACACACCATGTGAGGCAAAGATGTCTGGTGTGTAATATAGTAATGTAGAATTAAGGACAGAATTTTCTTGAGTCCCCTGATCCTACAGTGCAAATTAAATCCCACTGCATTTATCCTTTCCCCTGTTTGGTTTTATCTTAGCCTTTTTGCTAAGATCAAGTATAATGACTTTTCCTTTTAATTTCAGTGGGCTGTGGTCATTGTGTAATTTGCATACTAAATGGGGTTTTATAATGTTTCTGGGGTTTTTATTAAATGAGTATTTTGTAAGTGATTCTCTGCTCTAGTTCTGAAGTAAGTTTAATAGTCCTGTTTTGTAGTATCATGTATTTTTTGTTATTTATTTTGGCAGAATAGAAAGGGTTACACTAGGGTGGCCACGGTGGTGCAGTGGTTAACATTGTCACCTCACAGCAAGAGGTTCTCTGGTTCGATCCTCGGCTGGGGTGCCTTCTGTGCAGAGTCTGCATGTCCTCTCTGTGGTTGCATGGGTTTCCTCCGGGTACTCCAGTTTCCTCCCACACCCCAAAGACATGCTGCAGGAGAATTGGACACTCTAAATTGGCCCTAGGTGTGAGTCTGTGTGCCTTCTGTGTAAGGTTGGGCACTGGGCTGGCAACTCAACACTGTAAAACTCCACTGCCAGTCATGAGCAGACAGGTGTCCGCTGTTGCAACCCCTAACCAGGAAAAGCCGAAAGAAGAAGAAAGGGTTACACTAGGATGTGTTTTTTTTTTTCTGAGATTTTTTCATACTTAAGTCTATTTTCCCAGTAATGCAATTTTCTGTCTGTTTTGTTGTGGTCAGTATTTTGTATTTTTCACAGTGTCATCCTGATGTTTTATTTTAATTTGAACTAATTTAATTCCTAGGAGATTTTTTTTCTTTGCAGGCAGGAGAGGTTGTATGTGTGTATATTGTTTGTGTGTACATATTGTTTATTTTATTGTTAATTTTATTTATTTATTTATAAGTACTTGGGCAGAGTTTTCTTTTTTGATTACAGAGGCAGAATGGTGATCAGTGTTAGATGACATGCACAAAGCAGGGCTGCAGCTAGCCTTTGTGATTTGTACACACAAGTTCCAGTGTGTTGCCCCCCAGATTGTATAATTATTGCCACCACCCCCAACCATATCACACTAATGTCAAGTGGATAGCATTTAACTTTAATATAAATACGTTACTGCTGTTAGAGTTCTTTTTTGTATGTTGCTGATATAAAGGATAATGTTGCTTAGTGAAAGAAATTGTAAAGTAATGCAGGAAGATATAAAAAATCCAGTGAATGCATATACCTATGCAATGGAGAATAACAATAGCAGAAGTGGAAAGGGATCTGTTGTGGTCAGAACACATTAACTAAAAGTAATAAGTGATGTAAGAAAGAGTAAAGAAGGCTGGGAACAGCAGAATCCATGGTAAAAGGTAAAATAAATAAAGAACATCAAATCACTATCACTCTGTATTGAGAGCTGGTAAGCCAACACCTGAAGCACTGCACACCATATAGAAGCAAAGATCTCTGCAAGAAGATCTGTCATGCACTTACAATTCTGAATGGGCACAAAAAGTCTGTTATTGTTAGAGGAATCTGGGGAATGCCTGCAGAAATATTTATGAAAATCTGAAGTGAAATGATGCATTTGGCAAATTAGAAATACTGGAATTGAAGTTATGATGATTTGTTTTCTCACAGAAATGGAATTATTTTCAAATCATTCTTGCTTATCAAACTCCAAGTTCCTTCCATGGTGCAGCTAGATTACTTAGTTCTCCTTCAAGGATACAAAACATACTAGCCATGGTGGCATGGATCATTGCCAAGATGTCCTGTCATGTTATTCTCATGCCTTCATAAAATGCATGCAATAAGTAGAACTGGTTGTGTTGCTGTTTGGAAATCAAGAACCATTCTGTGAAATGCAGTCAAGAAAGATACACAAGAAGCAAGTTTTAGAGACAGCACTAAAATGAAATTAAAGAGCATTCCTTTTAAATATACAAAAAAGGTGTATTGGCAAAATGATCTATAAAAGATACAGTTTACACAGACAATTTCATGATCACAAATGAAAGCGTCAGACTAAATAACTGTAGCATTATCAGGTAGTCATAATATACAATTTAGTGTCAACAACAAAGAGAACATACAGCTGAAACTAACAAGAACAGATGATGCATGTGGAAGGCAGCTGAGCTGTACCTAATTCCTATAAAAACAAACAGCACAAGATCATATAGTTTAAAGGCAAGCTCCATCATCCTATGCAGTTAACTTTGTCCAAGAGTTATTTTTTCTTGCTACGTCACCTAGAAGTAGCTTAATTCCACAGACTTTTCAGTACCTTTCAGTTTCATCACTGCAACTTGTTTCAGTGAAGGGCTCACCAGTTTTCCAGCTAGAATCCTTCATTGCAGAAATGAATATGTCTCAGCCTGCAAGGCACAAGCTGGATGACACCCTATCTGTACTTTTCACTGTTAGCTAACACTGGCAGTTTTTATATCTTGTAATAGTGTCTTACTGAGGTCAGTAAAATGCTACATAGCACACATTAACCACCAAACTAAAAATATTTTCTATAGAATTAGTTTTTGAAGAAAGCTTTATATGAAGAAAAGAGGTTTGTTATAATGCTGCATTACACAAATACGAAAAAATGGTCTCAGTTTTGAAAAGAGAGATGTTGCTTCTATCAATGTGTCTGCAGAACATTAAGGAGACTCAAGTGCACTAGCCAGTGTTATATATTTATTGCATTTTCCTGCTGTTTGTTGCAAAAAAAGAAAAAAACAAAAAAATTATCCTTGTTTCCCGTCTTTCCTGACCTAGAGTAGTCCAAATACAGGCTTTGCTGTATTCTGGACTTTTGGAAAGTTCCTGTGTTGCCCATTTCCTTTCTTGGATAAAGGGAGGCTTCTTTGTTCACCAGTGGCAGTGGGGAGCTTACAGCAGCCTATCTATCCCTGGAGGACTGTTCCCAGCACAAGAATCTGGTAGTCTATTGGCCGTTATGGGCCAATTGCTAGCTCTTTCAAGTCCCCCTGTATAAAACCCGCTTTGGCGTGGTTTTTGCGCTTGTTACTGCACAGCCAAGCTCCTTGTGGTCCTGCAGAATGGTGCTAGCAGCAGAGAAGCTAAAAGAGTGACTGCTAACCTGATAAAAGTGTTTTTTTTTTCCTGCTACTACCTGGGCGACTGTCCAATCTAGCTAAACTGCAAGTATTTCTGCTTCTTGAACTGTTTTAAACTGTTTAAAGTTGTTTTTACACCTGCACTTTTAAAGTTTAGCCTGTTTGTTGCATTTACCTGTTGAGGCTACACACTCAAGTGCGCTAACCTGTGTTACATATTTATTGCACTTTCCTGCTGTTTGTTGCAAAAAAAGAAAAAAAAATTATCCTTGTTTCCCATCTTTCCTGACCTAGAGTAGTCCAAATACAGACTTTGCTGTATTCTGGACTTGTGGAAAGTTCCTGTGTTGCCCATTTCCTTTCTTGGATAAAGGGAGGCTTTTTTGTTCACCAGTGGCAGTGGGGAGCTTAGAGCAGCCTATCTATTCCTGGAGGAGTGTTTCCAGCACAAGACCCTGGTAGTCTATTGGCCATTTTGGGCCAATTTCCAGCTCTTTCAAGTCCCCCTGTATAAAACCCGATTTGGCGTGGTTTGTGCGCTTGTTACTACTCAGCCAAGCTTCTCGTGGTCCTTAAGAGTGGTGCTAGCAGCTGAGAGGCTAAAAGAGTGACTGCTAACCTGATAAAAGTGTTTTTTTTTCCTGCTACTACCTGGGCGACTGCCCAATCTAGCTAAACTGCAAGTATTTCTGCGTATTGAACTGTTTTAAACAGTTTAAAGTTGTTTTTGCACCTGCACTTTTAAAGTTTGTCCTGTTTGTTGCATTTACCTGTTGAGGCTACACACTCAAGTGCACTAGCCTGTGTTACATATTTATTGCATTTTCCTGCTGTTTGTTGCAAAAAAAAAAAAACAAAAAAAGTATCGTTGTTTCCCATCTTTCCTGACCTAGAGTAGTCCAAATACAGGCTTTGCTGTATTCTGGACTTTTGGAAAGTTCCTGTGTTGCCCATTTCCTTGTTTGGATAAAGGGAGGCTTCTTTGTTCACCAGTGGCAGTGGGGAGCTTAGAGCAGCCTATATATCCCTGGAGGAGTGTTCCCAGCACAAGAATCTGGTAGTCTATTGGCCGTTTTGGGCCAATTTCTAGCTCTTTCAAGTCCCCCTGTATAAAACCCGCTTTGGCATGGTTTTTGCGCTTGTTACTACTCAGCCAAGCTCCTCGTGGTCCTGCAGACTGGTGCTAGCAGCAGAAAGGCTAAAAGAATGACTGCTAACCTGATAAAAGTGTTTTTTTCCTGCTACTACCTGGGCGACTGTCCAATCTAGCTAAACTGCAAGTATTTCTGCTTCTTGAACTGTTTTAAACGTATTAAAGTTGTTTTTGCACCTGCACTTTTAAAGTTTAACCTGTTTGTTGCATTTACCTGTTGAGGCTACACACTCAAGTGCGCTAGCATGTGTTACATATTTATTGCATTTTCCTGCTGTTTGTTGCAAAAAAAAAAAAAAATATATCCTTGTTTCCCGTCTTTCCTGACCTAGAGTAGTCCAAATATAGGCTTTGCTGTATTCTGGACTTTTGGAAAGTTCCTGTGTTGCCCATTTCCTTTCTTGGATAAAGGGAGGCTTCTTTGTTCACCAGTGGCAGTGGGGAGCTTACAGCAGCATACCTACCCCTGGAGGAGTGTTCCCAGCACAAGAATCTGGTAGTCTATTGGCCGTTTTGGGCCAATTTCTAGCTCTTTCAAGTCCCCCTGTATAAAACCCGCTTTGGCGTGGTTTTTGCGCTTGTTACTACTCAGCCAATCTCCCCGTGGTCCTGCAGAGTGGTGCTAGCAGCAGAGAGGCTAAAACAGCAACTGCTACCCTGATAAAAGTGTTTGTTTTCCTGCTACTACCTGGGCGACTGTCCAATCTAGCTAAACTGCAAGTATTTCTGCTTCTTGAACTGTTTTAAACTGTTTAAAGTTGTTTTTGCACCTGCACTTTTAAAGTTTAACCTATTTGTTGCATTTACCTGTTGAGGCTACACACTCAAGTGCGCTAGCCTGTGTTACATATTTATTGCATTTTCCTGCTGTTTGTTGCAAAAAAAGAAAAAAAATTATCCTTGTTTCCCGTCTTTCCTGACCTAGAGTAATCCAAATACAGGCTTTGCTGTATTCTGGACTTTTGGAAAGTTCCTGTGTTGCCCATTTCCTTTCTTCTATAAAGGGAGGCTTCTTTGTTCACCAGTGGCAGTGGGGAGCTTACAGCAGCCTATCTATCCCTGGAGGAGTGTTCCCAGCACAAGAATCTGGTAGTCTATTGGCCGTTTTGGGCCAATTTCTAGCTCTTTCAAGTCCCCCTGTATAAAACCCGCTTTGGCGTGGTTTTTGCGATTGTTACTACTCAGCCAATCTCCCCGTGGTCCTGCAGAGTGGTGCTAGCAGCAGAGAGGCTTAAACAGCAACTGCTACCCTGATAAAAGTGTTTGTTTTCCTGCTACTACCTGGGCGACTGTCCAATCTAGCTAAACTGCAAGTATTTCTGCTTCTTGAACTGTTTTAAACTGTTTAAAGTTGTTTTTGCACCTGCACTTTTAAAGTTTAACCTGTTTGTTGCATTTACCTGTTGAGGCTACACACTCAAGTGCGCTAGCCTGTGTTACATATTTATTGCACTTTCCTGCTGTTTGTTGCAAAAAAAAGAAAAAAAAAAATTATCCTTGTTTCCCGTCTTTCCTGACCTAGAGTAGTCCAAATACAGGCTTTGCTGTATTCTGGACTTTTGGAAAGTTCCTGTGTTGCCCATTTCCTTGTTTGGATAAAGGGAGGCTTCTTTGTTCACCAGTGGCAGTGGGGAGCTTAGAGCAGCCTATATATCCCTGGAGGAGTGTTCCCAGCACAAGAATCTGGTAGTCTATTGGCCATTTTGGGCCAATTTCTAGCTTTTTCAAGTCCCCCTGTATAAAACCCGCTTTGGCATGGTTTTTGCGCTTCTTACTACTCAGCCAAGCTCCTCGTAGTCCTGCAGAGTGGTGCTAGCAGCAGAGAGGCTAAAAGAGTGACTGCTAACCTGATAAAAGTGTTTTTTTCCTTCTACTACCTGGGCGACTGTCCATTCTAGCTAAACTGCAAGTATTTCTGCTTCTTGAACTGTTTTAAGCTGTTTAAAGTTGTTTTTGCACCTGCACTTTTAAAGTTTAACCTGTTTGTTGCATTTACCTGTTGAGGCTACACACTCAAGTGCGCTAGCCTGTGTTACATATTTATTGCATTTTCCTGCTGTTTGTTGCAAAAAAAGAAAAAAAAATTATCCTTGTTTCCTGTCTTTCCTGACCTAGAGTTGTCCAAATACAGGCTTTGCTGTATTCTGGACTTTTGGAAAGTTCCTGTGTTGCCCATTTCCTTTCTTGGATAAAGAGAGGCTTCTTTCTTCACCAGTGGCAGTGGGGAGCTTAGAGCAGCCTATCTATCCCTGGAAGAGTGTTCCCAGCACAAGAATCTGGTAGTCTATTGGCCGTTTTGGGCCAATTTCTAGCTCTTTCAAGTCCCCCTGTATAAAACCCACTTTGGCGTGGTTTTTGTGCTTGTTACTACGCAGCCAAGCTCCTTGTGGTCCTGCAGAGTGGTGCTAGCAGCAGAGAGGCTAAAAGAGCGACTGCTAACCTGATAAAAGTGTTTTTTTTTTCCTGCTACTACCTGGGCGACTGTCCAATCTAGCTAAACTGCAAGTATTTCTGCTTCTTGAACTGTTTTAAACTGTTTAAAGTTGTTTTTGCACCTGCAGTTTTAAAGTTTGTCCTGTTTGTTGCATTTACCTGTTGAGGCTACACACTCAAGTGCTAGCCTGTGTTACATATTTATTGCATTTTCCTGCTGTTTGTTGCAAAAAAAGAAAAAAAAACATTATCCTTGTTTCCCATCTTTCCTGACCTAAAGTAGTCCAAATACAGGCTTTGCTGTATTCTGGACTTTTGGAAAGTTCCTGTGTTGCCCATTTCCTTTCTTGGATAAAGGGAGGCTTCTTTGTTCACCAGTGGCAGTGGGGAGCTTAGAGCAGCCTATCTATCCCTGGAGGAGTGTTCCCAGCACAAGAATCTGGTAGTCTATTGGCCATTTTGGTCCAATTTCTAGCTCTTTCAAGTCCCGCTGTATAAAACCCGCTTTGGCGTGTTTTTTGCACTTGTTACTACTCAGCCAAGCTCCTCGTGGTCCTGCAGAGTGGTGCTAGCAGCAGAGAGGCTAAAAGAGCGACTGCTAACCTGATAAGTGTTTTTTTCCTGCTACTACATGGGTGACTGTCCATTCTAGCTGAACTGCAAGTATTTCTGCTTCTTGAACTGTTTTAAACTTTTTAAAGTTGTTTTTGCACCTGCACTTTTAAAGTTTGTCCTGTTTGTTGCATTTACCTGTTGAGGCTACACACTCAAGTGCGCTAGCCTGTGTTACATAGTTATTGCATTTTCCTGCTGTTTGTTGGAAAAAAAACAAAACAATTATCCTTGTTTCCCATCTTTCCTGACCTAGAGTAGTCCAAATACAGGCTTTGCTGTATTCTGGACTTTTGGAAAGTTCCTGTGTTGCCCATTTCCTTGTTTGGATAAAGGGAGGCTTCTTTGTTCACCAGTGGCAGTGGGGAGCTTAGAGCAGCCTATATATCCCTGGAGGAGTGTTCCCAGCACAAGAATCTGGTAGTCTATTGGCTGTTTTGGGCCAATTTCTAGCTCTTTCAAGTCCCCCTGTATAAAACCCACTTTGGCATGGTTGTTGCGCTTGTTACTACTTAGCCAAGCTCCTCGTGGTCCTGCAGAGTGGTGCTAGCAGCAGAGAAGCTAAAAGAGCGACTGCTAACCTGATAAAAGTGTTTTTTTTCCTGCTACTACCTGGGTGACTGTCCAATCTAGCTAAACTGCAAGTATTTCTGCTTCTTGAACTGTTTTAAACTGTTTAAAGTTGTTTTTGCACCTGCACTTTTAAAGTTTAACCTATTTGTTGCATTTACCT